>NW_011500230.1:74469-91766 GCF_000495115.2 Populus euphratica
AGTACTTAAAAGTGCATTTTTATCAAGGCTTTATATCATCATTTTGCACATGAAGTATCAATAACTCCTTAATTAGAACATGTTTTGTAATAACAAGTCTGATAATATAAGATACCTTTAATTTATGGTAAATGCTCATTTTAAATGCAGGTATTCTCATAATTCAAAGGATTTATTATTGTGATTAACTATTGGAAGTGAAAGGACAAAGAAAAGGCTAAGCTTACGAAGGAGATGCCGATTCATTTTAAATTCGAACACTGTTCAGTCATCGGATCATATCTAGAGCTATAGATCTTGGATTTCATGTTAATTTATATGGCTGGAAAGATAACAAATAGGCCTACAACTTTCATGGGTATGGAAAGACCTAAATTTGCCATTTTCAAATTCAAACATTGGCCACAAAAGAGAAGTCCGAATCTGTCTTGCAATCCAGCCCAAACACTACTCAAATTTTTATCCATAACTGGAGTTCTAAAAGTTTAAATGATCTGAAATTTGATGGGTGGAAGGAAAAGACAATTTCCAACAACTTTCATGAGAGAACCAGCTTAAATTCGGATGGTAGAAATGAGATTTCATCCACACAAGAGCATGAGTGCTATCCACCACGTCCACTAGCAGCACTACTCAGTATTTTAGACATATCTCTAGCTATAATGATCTAAATGATCTAAAATTTGGTGGGTGGAAGGAAAAGACAATTTCCAACAACGTTTATGAAGAACACTTTTCCAAATTCTGATTGCATCAATGTCAATTCAGCCATCCAAAGTGCTGGAGTGATGCTGTCCACCAAGTCCACTAATCAATAGTTGGCCACTACATCAATTATCAATTACCACATGAATAGTTCTGAATTTTAGCCTATAAAAGGAGACATTTTCATTCATTTGGGCATCTTATTTTCCATATCAAGATCATATTCTTACTCTTTCTCTTTATATTGTTGTAATGCTTAAGTTTTGCTTTCATTAATCTCTTGTTCATGCTTTTCATTTCCTTTACTATACTTAGTTAACTTATATCATATTTATGTTCTTAGATCGTTTCTTTAAGTTTTTCTCCTTCATAATGTCTAGCTAAGTTAATTATGTCAAGGTGAAAAGGTTTCACTAATGGTGTTAGGATAAGTAAATATAAACTCAATATGGACTTCAATACTTATATCCTAAACAACTTGCTATTAACATGTCTTATCATTTTTATCTTATTAATTCTTAATACCTTGTTAAATGGTTAATCTAGATTTGTGTTGTGTAACAATTGGTACATTAAATACTTGATCCTTCGTAGTATTCGGTCGACATCGTTATTATGAGAGGAACTTGATTTGTTGTCAACATAAGTTAGTATCATGAATACTTGATAAAATTTATAAGTATGGTGTTATGTAAAAAAGATGATTAATATGATCATGTTGATAATTAATAAAGAGTTTATACCTTACTTATCTCTAATACTATTAATGTATCCTCTAACCTTGACATTTGTTTTTATCATTGTATAATCTTCACATTAATTTTACATCTCAAAGTCCTCTTTAACTCATCTTCACCACCACCACCATCATTGTTGTTGTTGTTGTTGTTTTTATTTATTATTGTTGTTGTTGTTGTTGTCTTTATTTATAATTTATATAGTTAACCTCTCTGTGGTTCGATCCCGGTCTTGCCGGGTTATTTATTACTTTGACACTCCTGTATTTGAGATAAGACATCAACTCTTTGATCGTGTCAAATCTTTTTGCATTTTTTTTTTAAATATTGCATGGATTTTACAACAAGTACGTAAAATTTCAAAGGATTTTGGCCTACATTTCAAAAATATCAAAACAATTTTTTATTTTAATATACAAGATTATGAACTTATATGTAAGATATATTTCTAATATTAAAATATAATTTATTTTATTTTTCATGTTGGCATTGGAACAATTAGATTCTTAACTTGATAAAATAATGATTTATTTACTGAGAAAGACTTTTTTTAAACCCTAAATAGATCAACGATTATAAAATACAATATTTTCTTAGTTTATATCAGGCAAATAAACAATGCAGTTTGCATTAAAGAAAATATTGTATTAGGAGTGCTAATACTTTTTCTTTACGCAATCAGTCCCTTTACCTAGATTTTGAGACCAGTTAGGGTTTCTAGTAACCAAAATGCTAGTGGTGACTCCCATTTTCTTTTATTTATAATGATAAAGGACAAAAATTGTTTGTACTTTTCACCCACATCATTCCCGATAATCCCGATTTGAGAGAATGATTGTTGCGATACTATACACGTGTGACAATGTATGTGACCCATTATAGCCTCCAAAGGTTGCCATCCAAGATGTTAACAAGTTCATCTCATTGAAATCTTTCTAAATATATTGATGGTGTCAAAATTAGAGCTTAGATGTGACCTTAGGCTTTTTTTAGCATTGTAGTTCAATTGTGTTTTTAAGATTTTTTTAGCTTAAAATTATTTTTTAATATTTTTAGATTTTTTTGATTTGATAATATCAAAAATAAATTTTAAAAATAAAAAAATATATTATTTTGTTGTATTTCAAAACAAAAATCATTTTAAAAAATAATCTCTAACATGATCCTGATTAGGCTATTAGTGACTCATTCTTTATTTCTTTCATTTTCTTCTTTTTTTTTTCTCTCACCACTTGCCATGTCTACTTGTTCATCGTTATCTGTGAGTGTATTTATATGTGTTTTTTTTTAAAATACATTTCACTTGAAAAAAAATATTAAATTAACATTTTTTTAGTATTTTTCAATGATTTTGATATGATAATGTTCAAAATAAAAAACTTATTTTATTATATTTTCAAATAAAAATACTTTAAAAAATATTTTAATAGCAAATACACATTGAATGCATGCTCGGAGCTGAATTATTATGAAATGCACGGGAGAGAAACTTCGCATGGAAGGATAAAAAGTTGTATGGCCGGACATTCCTTCCTATTTGGGCTTGGCCGAGCAATGGGGAGTTCCAGCAATTTCTACTGGTTGGTCTATGCCTGCATGGCTAGAATACACACACACACACCGTCATTAATGAATGTCTTTATTTTTCATCAAATAACAAATAAAAAGATTTTAACTGCAAAATCTGTTAGAACGTAATTTTTAAATTATATGTATGTGTGAACAGTAAAATTAACGATGTGCTGGTTTTGTAAAAGAGAGGAAAGGCTTATTTAAAAAGAAAGAAAGAAAGAAAGAAAAAAGAGAGGAGAAAAAGACGTAACGCACCCTATCTATCACAGGAAAGTTAAGATACTAAAAGGTATTTTAGTAATTGCATATAATATTTGCAAATATTCAAGCATGTTTTTTATGATTTTTTCAAACCAACATTTTCATGATAATTTAAGGTTGACCACACAAAAGTCAAAGCAAATGACTCATCTTATATATATATATCAAAAGTTCAAGTTTGGACTAAAATTATTGAACTTTACCGGATCAATAATCTAATTATCCTAGGCTTAGATTATAGATTAAATAAATTAACTTGGATTGATTAAAAAATTAATATTTCTCAGGTTTTAACTCTATTTTTTTTTAATGTTTTCTAGGTTTAATCATGGTAACTCTCATTTATTTCTTAAAAATTCAGCTTGGACTTTTGGTCCCTAAGACTATCCCTATGGGCATAGCCGTTTTAATAATAGTGGTTTCAATGTAAAATGATTGCTTGAGCTTACATTACCAATTTCATAAAATGAATGATACACTCGAAGGAATTTATAAATATTCAAAACTAGAAAAACAGATGGAGTGGACGATCATCTGGTAAGAATAATTAAGTTTTTTCTTTTAGTTTAAGTTTTTTTTTTAGTAATCATGAACTTTGTTGACGATGTAATGCTATTATTTGCCAAAATGGCAGCCGGATCATGAAATTGCGACCTTCCGTACATCAAATTTAACGGCAGGCTGAGGAGGACGTTGCGTTATAGAGATCGAGAAGGTTTTACTTTGATCAAAGAAAATTATCCATTTTGACCAAATTAATCTGATTTTTTTAATATATTGCACGAAATGAAAGCAACAAGAGACCTCCAACGTTCAAGCATATGTTATGTTGTCTTACCTTATATTATACGTAACATATGGGTTATTGAATATTTCAACTTTCTCCAACAATCCTTAATTTTAACAACAATCCACGTCAGATTAATGAAATCTGTATGGTCAGTCAAGACAGCAAAATCTTATGATATTTAAGCTATAATTACTAGATATTTAGAGTATTAAAGAGATGGATATAAAAAAAGAAAAGAAAAAATACTATCCAAATTCACCAAAAAACAGAAAGAATTTTTTTTACCAACTTCGAAATTATTACTTTTTAATTATCCTTATTGTTTCTCTCATTTTCATGTATTAAATTCTCTTCTATACTGTAAATATCTAGTAGTTACAATTTAAATACCACAAAATTTCTTGTAAAGCCATGCCAATGGCCCTAAAGAAAGCTAACCATGGCAAAAAAAAAAAAAAAAAAACTTTGGATTCACATCATTCTTCGCCTTCTCATTCTCATGCTTAGCAGGCGCCTTACGAGGACGGTACTTTGATGGCCAGCCCAGCAGGTTCGTTTCCCTGAGATTTTAACGTTTTCAAACATGAAGCAAATATTGAATATTCTCACAGTTAATTTCTTTTTTCTTCGTTAATTTCCTTTAAATTTGAAACTTAATTTTGACTGATAAACAGACTAATTTAAAAATATCTCCTCTTGTTGTGGGAGAAGTATTCAGCATTCTAGATGCAGTTGGATTATGATCATTTACTATCACTTAAAACGTGTTTGTTATTATTATTGTTTTTTTTGTTTTTTGAAGGAACGGTCTTTTCTTTAATTTCCACGAACTTTAAGCTTCTAACCATGAGAAAAGGGAAATTAATACATATGGTCATCTTGAATTGGAAAGAAAAATTAAACTTCCTCTGAGTCTCGATCAATATTTGAGGCATTAGTTCATTAAGTAGAGAGTTGGATGTGAAATAAATATTTTTTTTATAAGTTCCTGTAGTGTCTTCGCCAGCTTATTATCATCATCATTGTTTCAGATCCAACATTATTTTTTATTAGATTTCATATTTTTTTAATTATCTAATTTAAATATTATTTTTGTGGCTCATTAATTCATTTAATATTTAAATAATAAATTCTCCATATTAAATATTTTTTTTCCTAAAAAGTTGTATATGAAAGGTGGGATCTATTCGGGCATGTTAATTGCCTATTAATTATATAACAACTCTTTTTTTGCTGAAAAATATTTAGAAAATAGCATTACCATAAAATTGATGAATATATTCAAGAATATTGATAAATTGTTTTTTTGGTAAATTAAGGTGAATTTTACCTATGAAAAATTTTCATTGCTATATATTAAGGGAATTACAAGGATAAAAGAAGATAGGAGAAAAAAATAAACAAAGAAAACAATAATGGATCATTGTTACAAATGGTATTACCGATGCTATAATCGTCACTAATATCCGTTAGTAAATTTATCAATATTTTTTAAGTTATAACCTAGTAATTGATCCCTTTTTCCCCTCACTTCTTCTTCTTCTTCCATTCTTTTCCTATGAAAAACAGCAAAAGATCACAGTTACTCACTCAATTTGTGTGATCTTGAAAAAGAGGGAAACTAAAAGTCTTTCTTGCTAGCTAGCCTAGGCATTTAGCTGGAAACTAAGTAGGCCATATTACACATTTTTCTTAACTTATTTTAAAAATGTTTTTTTTTCCTTTTTGATATAATATATATAGTTTATTTGTGTATTACCTTGTTTTATAACTTTTTTCTATGAAAATTTATTTTATCAATATATGATTTGTATATATTTGAGTTTGTTTGAGATTTTAAAAAAAATATTTTTGTTTATAATTTGATGAAATTGATTTTGTGACTTAGGTATTTTATAATAAAATAAATAATAACTTATTTAATAGATGCAATTGATATTTTTTCAATTTTACTTTTGTGTTAAAAATTTCACTAAATGCGGAGGAACTTGAATTTCATAAGAGATTGCTAATGATTTAAACATACTGTTAAAATAAATTGAATAAGTTTGAGTTAAATCAATATTAGCTAATTTATTTAGTTCACATAATTAATTAATACATATTGCCATCAATATTCAATATAGATTTGATATAAATAATGGATGATCGTTATTAGATAGGATGAATTATTTTTTATTTAAATGTTAAAATTTCATCTTTCATTTATTAACTTATAATTGATATCTATCATATTATTTCATTTTTGGTATGAAACATAGAAAAAACCAAAAACTATGTTAAAGAAATAGATATTGCAAGTTGTAGAGATGTAACGGTTTGGAGGGATTTAGACCTTCGTATACCTTAGAGGCTATATGGGCAGAATATATTCAACATATGGATCCATTTCTTTCATTTCACATGTGAAACAAATGATAAGATTTTTTTTTAATACATCTTTTTTTTAAATTGTTGTTTATATGAAAATATTTAACTAACAACAATTTTCTTTTGCAGACTATGATTTTTTGACACGAACCAAGAACATTGAAGTTTTTTTTGTAAAAACTCACATGCAAAATGATGACCGTTAGAAAAGGGTATGTTGTATTTCAACAATTTCTTTTCTTAAGTTATTTTTATTTTGAATTAGTTGACTTTTTTTCCAGGAAATATATAACACACAGTTAAAATGGAGATACAATAATGATCCTTCAACCCATTTGAAACTTGATTTAGATTTGTGGTTGGAGGTAGTATCGTCCTATAGACCCAATAGAAATTGAGTTTATAATTTCTTAAATACTAGAATTGAGGAGTTTGGATGACCCAAAGTGTTTTAACCACTGAATGCTGACAATCGATTCTAAGCACTCAATATTCAAAATTCTAGATGATTTTAAACCAACAAGTTGAAACTTGGACGACCCATCTTGTTGTTGAGATAAAACTACTTAGTGCTGAGATGACCGAACTCCAACGATTGTATATAGAGCTTAAATCATACATTAGTGGTACATGTGCTCCCCCTTATCACTCCTCTCTCATGACAAAGACCCACCTCTTCCTCCTTCTTCAGTTCCTCTATTCTAGATGATTGTAGTTAAACTAATAAATTTTTTATTTTTTAATTTATTTTAATTTTTTCCACTTTTTTTATTATATTTTCCTTAAATAATATTTAAATAACTTACTAATGAGTTAACAAATGAAATAAATCCGTCGGTATATTTCAAAGAGTTGAAAAAGAATTATTGAAAGTGCCACTAACACTATTTAATTACCAAAAGGTTAATTTTATGTGTAATATAAAAATAAATCATTGATAAAATTACAAATGATCTTTTTCATCATGATATTCCATCTTTAATGATGAAAAAACCAATGGAATGATGTCGATATATTTTTTTGTATGACTTGTTTTTTATTTTTAAATTCATCGGTAATTGTATTACCAACATAATGATAGAAATAATAGAAAATATTAAAGATAATTTTTTTAATGAATAATAATTGTTTGTGATTCTGTCAATAAAAATTATGCTGATTAAATCAATATCTAAATAAGAATGGAATATTTCGTCCATAAAATAAGATATGGGGGATTTTTCATAAAAATAAAAGGTTCTCTCTTGAACATATTAGACAAAAGATTTAGTGATGTCTTTTCACAATTTGATATTTGTGTTTTCTTGGAATGTAATTGACATGATTGAAGGTATGTGTTCTTATACTTCCCCTTTTTATTTAATAAAATTGATATTGCTAACAGATTCCTCAATTTTTTAAATGAAATTCTTAACTTTATAATAATAATAATAATAATAATAATGAAGAAAGAAAAGAAGTATTTAAGCGGGATTGTGTTCGATTTTGCTGGCTTAATGAGATTGGCCTTGCTACGGTTTAATGTACTTTTGTCGACATGAAATTGATAAGAATGGAGGCGGGACAACATTACAGACATCTAATGTGACGTAAAGCACTCTATTTTTCTTGCACTTATCTAGCTTTTTTGAGCCGAGCCAAGCATACACACTCAAGCTTATCCCCATAATGTCTCGCTTTAATTATGCATGGTAAGAAAGGAATCTCCAGAAGCCCTTTCCCATTACCTTTGCATAATGGGAACATCAAAAGTTGATTATAATTAACACCTTTGGATACTCTATTAATTAGCAATTGAATTGAGCTCATTGCCGATAACTTTTTTCTTTCAATGAATGCATTAAATGTGAATATTCTTTTTAAGATTTATTTGAAGACAAGATTATTAATTCTAATCATACTATGATTATAATATACCATCTCAGAAAAGAAAAATAAGAACTTTTTATGTATATCTTTACATGTTTCTCTTGTAATCAATTAAAAAAATTTGTTTAGCTTATAAATACAATATGGCAAACAAATGATTGGATAGAGGGAAGTTTATCTTAGAATATCTTGAAAATTTATACAGAAGGATGTTGATAATAACATTTTAGTGTTTGGCTGTAATAAATTTTGCTTTAAGATGCCTTTTATTTGTGTTTTTTACTTAAAAAAATCATATTAGTGTTTGCTTAAGTATTTTTTAATAATTTTGATATGTTAATATTAAAAATAAAAAATAAAAAAAAATTATTTTAATATATTTTTGAAAAAAAATCCTCTTAAAAAACACCATGTGCCATAATATAAAACACACATATTCATAATAAAATCATTATTTTTCACGCACACATATTCATGATAAAATCATTATTTTCCACGTCATCAATAAACATAACCGGTCGTGATCATGAATTTTTGAGTTTTCCCGCTATCTAGATTCACATTCTAATTTTGACTTTTATATATATACACAGAGAGAGTTTCAACAAATTCACACCATACCACACTTTAATAAGTGCTACTTCTTCCGATTAAATTGTTTAACGTCTTTCCTTCAAGGCCTATAAATATTGTCACGGACGTAACATTTTAGGATAGCAATTAGCAACACATTTCACAAGCAGAGATGGGAAACAATCTAGGAGGAGGGAATAAAGCAAAGGTGATGTTGATCAATGGTGAAACTTTCAAGTTAAAGACTCCGGCAAGGGCCGGCGAGGTCGTTAAGGATTATCCAGGGCATGTATTATTGGATTCAGAAGCTGTTAAGCATTTTGGGATTCGTGCTAAGCCATTAGAGCCTCAACAAGAGTTAAAGGCCAATAAAATATATTTCCTTATAGAGTTGCCTGAAATTCCTGAGGAAAAGGATCCTAGGAGGGTTCGGTCAGCTATACATATTGGCGCCAAAGAACGGCTTGAGAACTTGATGTTATCTCGGAGGTCAGTTTCTGACATGTCGATGGTTAGACCATCGTCGACTCAAACATCAGATGGGCGGCAGCCGGTTCAGGTGAAAGTTAGGCTGCCTAGGGCCCAAGTGCAAAAATTGGTGGAGGAGAGCCAAGATGAAGTAGAGGTGGCTGAAAAGCTTATTGATCTATACATGGGAAATTCCGGCGGTATTAATGGTACAGATGGGCACCGGCACGTGCATTGGAAGCCGGAGCTTAGTATCATCACGGAGAGTTTCAAGGCAACTAATGAGGTGTGTTATCTTTTAACTTAATTGATTTTCATGTGCATTTATTAATTTAATCATGAGTTTTGTACATGCTAGGCAGATTTGCAACAGAGTCCTGACTCTAAGATTCATCTAAAATAAAGCTGATTTCTTCAAGGCTTCTAAGTTGTTGTCAGAGGAATGAGTCATACTGCAAATCATGGAAGAAGAAAGTAAATAAAAAATAAACATCAACGTTGAGACTAGTTTGTCTTCTAGACAACAAGAGATAAATAAGTAAAAAAATAGAAACGATAAAGATTGAGATGGAAAATAGAATGAATTTTTATCTTTTTAAAGAAAGTTTATGGATACAAGTTCTATTTGTCTATATTATCTTCTTTTTTTTTGTCTCCATACACTAACTAAATGCTAGATAATGATAGTAGAAACAAGAATAACATACGTTTCATATACTTCTGAAATTAGAATATTTGTCGTCATCTTTCGTGAACAATTCTTATAATTTATTGTTCACTTTTTGCTCTAAAAAGTTAAACAACAACTGTTATAGATGTATAAGAATCCTACTCTTGTAGGTCACATACCTTATAATTAACCTCCTAATTTCTTGGCTGTTACAATCACCAAAATAACGTTGCGTTGTTGATCCTTGTCCAGGTCTTCTGTCCATTGGGTTGACATTAGTAATTAGTCTCCTTTTCTAGTTTGAATTGGTACTTGAATTATGACGCCCTAGTTGCCTTGGAGGACAAAAAAACCCCTTCAGATATTTAAATTTCTGTGAAATTTGGACAAGATTATGTATTGATATTTTTCATCAAACAAATGTGCAGAAACGAGTGAGTTTTGCTCAAGAAAAGGGGGAAACCCGTTAAGCTGTTGCCTCTCCTTGGCAAATCAACTAGTTTAAAGTACGGATTTTGGAGACCAGAAGTCCCAGAAGTTCTCAGAAGCCCATCTTCATTAATTTTAACAGTAGCATCTCATTAGCAACTATTTTGCTGTACATATTTTGTCATCATGTCTTTCTGCAATTTAATTGCAAGATACATAGCTACAATTTATGCATGGATCAGCTATGATGATATTTGTGTATCCCATTAGTTCAATTCAACATCTCCATTCGATAATATTAATTCCAATCTCCTGATTCTATGGCTAATCAAGACTTATTGTTTTAATTCTAGCAACATTTACTGTGTCCTTAATTTTTTTTAAACAATAATATCTACAATTCCTCAATGCACTCAATAAGATTTTCTGGATACATTGAAAGATTCTAATTCGTTGAAATATTGTCAACCCGGCAGTCTAAATTTCTATAAGAAAAATAAATAATTAAGTACTAATTAAATTATGGTAACACAACAGAAGTGATCATAAATTGATAGTTTATTGACACGAGAAATTAACCAACAATAATGCAATTCGGTACATATTATTCAATATTTGGTCAATTGCATAGCTATGATCATGAAAAATTAATTTTGTCCAAAGTCCAAACCAGGAGCCTAATATTATAGAAAAATTACAAGTATCAATGAAAGTAAACAAACATGACAACAAAAAACCTCAAGCAGATCCTGTGTCCTAATGGATAGAACCATTCCCATTCATGCACATTGAAAATGTTGAACATAAAGTCACATTTACAGGATTTTGTTTCAAACCAAATCATTTCTAGGACTTTAATTGTTCGTTTGTTGCCGTGGAGTAATGGGCATGACACTGGAATTTAATTAGTTTCAAAACAGATTATTATAGAAAAAAATAAATAAAATGAAGCTCGATTAGAAAAACGGGTAGATTAATCTTAAAAAACTTTTTTTTTTCATTTTTTATTTACAGCTACATGATATTTTGGACCAGTTATGGGAACATTATGATAATAACAATATCCCTTAAAACAAATCCAGTAACAAACACTTTTCCACAAAACTTTGAAGTAAAAAAGAGAATGATCTACTGCGTGGAATATTGTCAAGTGTTAGAAACATTTTGCTTTCGGTATGAAGAGAATTTCAAAATTCGCCATCTATACTGTGAATCAAACAACAAAATACCATGTGTGGTTATCATTGTTAAACAGTTTTACTATAGAATATTTTGTTGGTATTTTACCGATGGATTCATAAATGAAATTCGATCATCGGAAAAAACCTGGTCAGTAATTTCTTGTTTGTTAGAAACTCTATTGATAAAAAAGAAAAAACTCTATAGTTTTACAAATGAACAATGCACATAAAAATCTTTTTATCCATTGGAATATATCGATGGAATTATTCCATCAATAATTAGCAATGATATTTAAAGTAATTTTATTCTAACTTTATATAAAATATTGATGAAATAATTTTATCAGTGATATAATAGTTGAAGTGGCATTTGCAATATTGCTTTTTCAATATTTTGGAATATACTAACAGAATGAGTTGGTAACACCATTTGTAATAATTAAAGAAATATGTTTATTAAAAAAATCTATTGAAAAAAAAAGAAAAAATTAAAAATATTAAATTTGTATAAAATTCAAGCTTGTAAAAATAAATTATCTTAATATAAAAGCCATTTATTTATTACAAATTTATACATTCAAATACAATAAAACTAAAACAAAGACGAATTTAGAAAAAGAGAAGGAGGCTGCTCCTTTCCAGGATTAGAGGACCAATAAAAGGGTATACATATACCCACTCATCTGTGATCTTATATCCATGACCATTCAATTAAGTTCTTCATAATCTATATAGAATCATTTATATTTTTTATTTAAATAGGTTGTATGTTCTTGCACTTTTTAATATAACAAGACAACAAATTTATTGTGTTTGGTTAGCTTCAAAGCTAAATGCATGAATATTATGTGGGTTACATTTTAATTTTTAAATTAAAATCTTATTTTTGTGGCTCATTAATTCATTTAATATTTAAATAATAAATTCCTCATATTAAATATTTTTTTTTTTTACTAAAAGGTTATATATTCTCAAAAGTTGTATATGGAAGGTGGTCAATTGGGACATGTTAATTGGCTATGAATTATATAACAACTCTTCCTTTGATGGAAAATCTTTAGAAAATAGCACTACTTGAAAATTAATAAATAAAAATAGAAATACTAATGAAAAAAATTTCATTGGTAAATTGCACTAAACTTTACTGATAAAAATTTTATGTTAGTGTATATCGAAAAAATTACAATAAAAAAAGAAGATAGGAAAAAAAAAACAAATAATGTGTTATTTCTACAAATGACATCATCGTCGCAATAAACTTCTCGCTAATATGTGTAGGTGAAACTATCATTATTTTTTTAAGTTATAACCTCCTGTCGCCCATCTCCATTTCTTCTTCTTCTTCTTCCCATTTTTTTCTTAAAAAACAAACAACAAAATATCACTAGCTGCTCACTCAATTTGTGTGATCTTGAAAAAAAAGGAACCTAAAAAGTTTCTCTTGCTAGCTAGCCTAGTCATTTGATGGAAATTAAGCAGGCAAAAGTACATATATTTTTTTAACTCATTTTAAAAATGTTTTTTTTTGGCATTTTCATATATTTAATTATTTTATAGCTTTTTTCCACGGAAATGTATTATATAAGTGTATAATTTGTACATGTTTAAGTTTATTTGAGATTTTGAAAAATATATTCCTTTGTAATTTGATGAAATTGATTTCGATTTTATGACTTAGGTGTTTTATAATTAAATAAATAATAACTTATTTAATGGGTGTAATTTATATTTTTATCAATCTTATTGTTAATCAAGATGAAATTTTCACAAAATATAGAGGAGCTTGAATTTTGTAAGAGATTGCTAATGATTTAAGGATATTGTTAAAATAGATTGAAAAAATTTGAGTTAAATTAATATTAATTAATTTATTAATTTCACATAATTAGTTAATATATGTTGGTATCAATATTCTATATATGTTTAATATAAATAATGAATAATTGTTTTTTAATGTATGAAGTTTCATCTAAAGGGTTATACAAAATAGATTTTTTTATTTAAATGTTAATGTTTTATTTTTCATTTATTAACCAATGTTATAATTCAATTTTGACTTATTTGCTTTTAATTTAACTTTAAGGGAGTTAAAATTTGAAATTAAATTATAAGGGATTGGATTTCAATTAAAATTATGATTTGTCAACTTATAGAAAAATTAGGGATTACAATGTGTTTTTATTATTCTTTTTTTATCATTAAGATAATAATAATTATTTTTTTTCAATTTGATTTTTAATTAAATTTAAATTTTAAAAAAATAATAAATTTATTTGATTAAAAACAAGATTAAAAACAAGAAAAGAAAAGAAAAAAAACACCGAACCCTTGTGTTTTTTTTTTTCTCTTCTCAACAGTGCCGCTACCCGCTCCTTTCTCTCGGCCATAGCTGAGCAGGCCATGCACACGATGAAGAAAACCAGCCTCCCTCAGGATCGCTCTTAAAAACTTCTCTCCTCACTATGATCAGCTGGAACCCAGACACCTCTTCTTTGCCACAAAAAAAAACCACTAGGCTCCATCATTGATTCTTCCTCCTACACCAGCAACCAGAACTGTGCGCCTCCTCCAGCTCCAGCAGCAGTACAGAAACAATCGTGCGTCTTCTCTCTTGCATCAGCTACCCATCCTGCACCGGCCGCAGGTTGCACCTCCAGCAAACGATCTTCTCTGTACCGCACCGTGAGCAAGCAACAACAAGAGCAGCCACTCTCTCCTCAGTCGTAGTCTTCACCAGCCATCCACCGTTCAAAGTAGCTTCCTCCTCCGCTTCAGCGACACGCAACCACTAGAGAGAGAGAGAGGACACAGAGACAGAGAAGAGCCAGAGAGGAACAGGGGAGAGAGAACAAAAAAAAAAACACAGAAACAAGAAAAGAAGAAACAGAGGGGAGGAAACCAAAAGCAGAAGGACAAATCCAAGTTTTTTGAGAATCCCAGCAACGAGCGCCAGAACCAACTTTCGCCCAAGACGCCAGCAAAGGCACTCCGGCAGCAGGTAAGATTTCGTTTTTCCCTCCCCTGCATTTTAATTATATGGCTACTGTAGCAGGCGTGCGTGCAGATCCACGCATGCCTGCAGGTAAATCAGTCGGGTTACTGGTTGAACCAGTAATCTGCTGGGTCTAGCCCAGCCTCCTCAAAAATAAAATAAATAAAATAAATAAATAGTTTTTTTTCTTTTAATCTAAATTTTATAAATTTATTCACTGGCACCAGAGTTATAAATACTATACTTTTAGGATTATGTAACGTTTAACAATGCCAAAATTAAAAATATTTGTAGTCAAGTATTCACTTAAACCGGAGTCAGAAATATCTTAAGTAGACCATAAAAAACATGATACAACAAATTCTTAGCAATTTAAGACAATATTTGCAATACAACCAGCTTTAGGTAGGATGCTTAAAAGGTGATAATATTTTTCTTTTTGCATAACCAATCTATGCTGACTAGTCAAGGTCTCTAATGACCATAATACTAGGTGTTGATTCCTTAAAATATATATTTTTTCCCAAAGAACAAAATGTCGAATATCCATTCTTTTTTTATGAAAATTTTTAATCGGTCATCGCAATGTCCGGGTGTGACAACCAATAATTCATTTCAATCATATAGGTTGCCTGATTTTTGATATGAGATGTAAAAAAAAGCAAAAAAATATGTTAAAGAAAGAGATATTCCAAGCTGTAGAGGTGGCGATTTGAAGGGATTTCAAATTTCTATACATCTCGAAGCTATATAGATAGAATATATTCAGAATGTAATATTTGAATGTTTTTTGTGGCAGTTGCAGTCCAATGCAGAGAACTAGAATAAGGAGATTCATGGTTCTATTATAACATACAGTGACAAATCTATTTCGTTCATTTCACATGTCAACCGGATGATAAGATTCTTTTTTATTACATCCATTTTTTTTTATTGTTGTTTTATATGAAAATGTTTATTCTTGCTACATTTTGATGACAATTTTGCAAATCAATTTTGAATCCCCCACTTTGGTTTTCACCCTTTTATATTTAATATTTGGGTTATGACCTACACGTGAGGTGCTTTTTTGATATTAAACAAATCATTTTCCTTTTAAAAAAACAACAAAAAATCTCTTCTTCAAAAATACAATTTTTTTTTTAATTTGCATACAATCAAGTCTCTTAAAAATATAAAAAATTATATCATATTTCTACACAACAAAAATACATGTTTGTATGTATTTTGGGATTTAATAACGAGTTTATTAAAGCTATAAGAACTAGTCTTATATTTTAAAAATATCAAAAAAAATATTTTATTTTCTGTTAGTATTTGAGATTATGAACTTATATATAAGATGTATTCCCTATATTAAATGAAAAGGTAGTTCATTTTGTTTTTATATTGATGTTAGAACAATTAGGTTTTAACCTGATAAAATAAGAATCTCTTTACCGAGGAGAACTTTTTTTAAATTTAAGATAGACCAACAATTAGAAAATACAACACTACTTTAGTTTATATTAGACAATTAAACAATACAACTTCCCTTAGTTAAGGAGCATTTAAGGGTGCTAATACCTTCTTTTTACACAATTAGTCTTCTTACCCAGATTCTAAGACCAGTTAGGGTTTCTAGTGATCAAAATACTATGTGGCGACTTTCAGTCCCTTTTTTAATGATAAAGGACAAGAATTCTTTGTCCTTTCATTCCTGACCATTCTCGATCCAAGAGGATGATTGTCATGACGTTGCATATGTGTGATAGTAAGATCAGATCTAGTCAAGCTATGCATAATGGATGTAATAGAAAAAAAATGTATATGCTCAAGAAAAACAACATGATAAGACACATAAAGTTTTGGAGTTTTTGGATCATAACAACAATAATCCTTTTTACCTTTACCATAACCAAGAAAGACACGAATAACAGATCAAGAGAATAACTTATTGTGTTTCACATAAGGACGAAGAACAAAACAAGTACAACCAAAAACTCTAAAGGAGGAATAATCATGGGCATATTTATACAACTTTTTGAAAGGAGAAAAACCTAAAATATGAGAAGATAGAATTGTATTAATCAAACTTATAGTTGTAAGAACAACTTCTCCCAAAAAATTACTAGGAACAGAAGCAGACAATGAGAGAGAATAAGTAGATTCGACAATGTGCCTATATTTTCTTTTAGCAACTTTATTTTGCTTATGAGTATGTATACATGAAGTTTGGTGAATGATTCCATCTAAGGCAACCAAATCACAAAATTTATTAGTGGTATATTCCCCACCTAAATCACACTTAAAACATTTGTTAACAATAAAATATCGAGTTTTGGCAACAGCTCAAAAGGCTATATATATCAAAGAATTCAGAACGATGTTTTATTAAATAAACCCAATAATAATTAGTATGATCATAAATAAAAGAAACATAATATCAAGACCTTCTTTTTATAGCAACAGGAGAAGGTACCTGCACATCAAAACAAATCAAGTCAAATGAAAAAGAAGAAACAAAAATACTTTGATAAAAAAGTAAAATGAAAAATTTTGGAGTTTACAACCATTACAATAAAAAAATATCACAAGTTTGCAAATTTTCTAAAGCTCTTGTGGATGCCAAAAAGCTTAAATGAGAAAACGAAATATGACCTAAATAAGAATGCTATAAATAAAAACTAGAAGATGAAGG
>NW_011500230.1:91860-124717 GCF_000495115.2 Populus euphratica
AAAAAAAAAAAAAAAGATAATTCAACATTACTAGTAGTAACAGCAATTGACATTTTTAACTCATATAAAATACACAGTCCATTCTTCCTATGACTTATCCTAATTAGCTTTTGAGATTACAGTTCTTGTACATAACAAAAAATAGAGAAAAAAATGACTAAATAATTACTAGAATCATATAATTGGTCAACAGAAGTAAGATTCAATTTGAGTTTCAGAATAAGATAAACATTAAGGAGAAACAAGCGAGGTATGACAATAGAACCAATACCTACTAAGAGTATGAGAGTGCTATCAGCAAATATAACAAGAATAAAGGGCAATCGAGACACATAAGTAAAAGTTGAAGAATCTAGAGACATAATGATATAAAGCACCAAAATCCAAGACCCATTCAAAATGTGACATACCTGAGGAAGTAAGAGGCAATTGACTTATAGAAACAGAAGTGGACATTGTTTGTGGCTGTAAGGAGAAAAACTCCTAAAATTGGTTAGCCAAATTACTAGGATCAGTGATAGAGCCTAATAAATCTACTGCTACAATATTATAGTGTGATGGTTCATAATCCTAAGATGGTCTACGAGCATTAGATTGTAACAGACTGCTTGGCTTTGAAATTTGATTATGCTATTTTAACTTGGGACATTGAGCCTTCTAATGACCTTTCAGCTTATAAAAACTACATTCATCGAAGGCAACCCTTGTGTAAGACTTATCTTGATGATTAAAAAATAGCTTAGAGGGTACTACTAGTACATTTAAAGCAAAAATAATTTTCTTTTCAAAATAAGACTAAAGATGTATTTCTTCAGCTTATAACTTACTGAAAATAGAGTCAATAAAATACAATGAAAAACGATGTAGAATTAACCTCTAAGTGCTTCAAAATCACTACAAAGTGCAGCTAAAAACTGCACCAATTGTTGTTGATTTTTACGCACAATATAGTCATCACATGCCTTTAATTGTATTAATTCTGTAAAAGTCAATTAATCTCAAAGATCTATCATATCATAATAAAATTCTTAAATAGTTATATTCTTTTGGTGAAGAGATCGTACTTCATTATTTAATTGTTATTGCTTTGCCAAATCTGATTGCATTAATAAACTTTGCAGATAATCCAAAACTTCCTTTATTGTCTCATACTTTACTAGCTGTGTATCTATGGAATGCTCAACAGAATTATTAATCTAAGTAATAATCTTTGTATTGTTTACTTCTCATGCATCTATTATAGTAACATACCTTTTTATCAGTATTCCTAGGTATCACATAAGTTCCACTAACATATCCCTACATCTTTTTACCTTTAAGGAACTTTTTCATTACATAACTCTAATATGAATAGTTCTTTCTATCTAACCTTACATTCACAGATTGAAGTAAATCATCTCTTTTAGTAGTTATAATTAATAATAAAAAAACAGAATACAAAAGAAGTAAAAAACAAAATATCAAATTGCAGAAACTGAAAAAATATCTTAGAAACTAAAAAAAAATCTTTTCAAAGTTATACGATTACTCCAAAAAAAATTACAGCAATAGAATGCAAATACTAAATTATAGAAACTGAAGGGAAGATAAAATACCAAATTATTGAAATTGAAAATAAGATAAAATACCAGATTTGCAGAAACTGAATAAATATTACTCCAAAAAATACAAAGAGAAAGTGGTGTTTCACATTAAGTCTTGTTCCATGTTAAACAATCAAAATTAAATAAAGAGAAAATATGAACATAAGAGAGGTTGAGGTTGGGGTTTCATTAATCACTTTATTCTGAAGTTCTAATTTTAACATGAATATAAAGAGATTATATACAATCTAAACTGTAAATATTATTCTATCTTTAAAAAATAAAACAAAATAAATATATTTCTTAATGATTCTTTTATTAAAAATATATAATTAAAAATCTAATATGGATTAAGTTTCAAGTCAATCAATAAAAATCATTGATTCCATGAAACTCGATTAATCAAGTTAAATTTTTAATGATTTGATTGATTTAGCCTAAGTCGGGCGACGGCTCCACTCCTTTTTTTTTTAATAAAACAAAAGGAATTTAGTTTTTTTATTTGATTGGGGGGAAATAAAGATTTTATTTGGAGTCGCCATCTAGTAATTTGAGGGAACTAGAAATCCAAAATTAGACACTGGTCCCAGAGATTCGGATACTGGGTTAGTTATGATTAAGGGAAGGTAGACACCACCCTTAAAACATCCTTTCAGAGAAAGGTTACCTTTACTTGTGTGTTTTTCTTATTTTGATTCAAATGCTATTATATTTTGAGCTTATTTGTAAATTTTTAACATATTTAACGTCGGTCCCTAAAAATAGGAGACGCGTTAAAAATGACATCAGTCCCTAAAATTAGGAGACTTTGTCTAAAATATCGACGTTTATCCCTAAAAAGGAGAGTTACGTCTAATTTACCAAATAAATAATAATGGACATAATCCATATTTGGTATTTAATTTTTTTGACATCGGTCCTTTTCTATAAATAAAAGAGACGTGTCGAGAAAATTTATAAAAATTATTTTGATATCATTCACAAATAGATATATCAATTCTTGAAAATTGGGTTTTTGACCTATGAACAGTGATATGATAAAATGGGTGTTAAACCCGCGTTGTTATTTATTTTGGTTTTCTTTTGTTTTTTTTTTTTATGCAAGAATTTACAAGTATTTATATATAAAAATATCAAAAAATACAATAAAATATCATAAAAAATTACCTGAGCACCCCTGTATAGGCAAAAGACTGAAATACCCTCGGATTTATCGAAAATTTACGAAAATGCCACTGGACCCGCGGTTACTGTTCGCGTGAGGGTACTGTTCACGGGCGAAATTTTCCGGCGATTTTCCGGAAAACGATAGTCGATTCTGGTAGATCTGATGACAAGGATTCTGATGGTGGTGGTCTCGTTGTCCGTTGATGGCTGAGGAGGGAGAATCGACGACTTGAAGGTCGATTGGTCGATGGCGGTCGCGGCCTTTTTCCGGCCAAATTACCCGGTGAAAAAGTGTGAAAAGGACGGGGTTCTGCTCAGGGGGAGGCGATGCACAATTCTGCGGTGGTTGCACGGCTTGAGACGGCCGGAAATGGGAGATCCGTGGAGAGAGAGAATCGCCGGCGAGAGGAGAGAGAAGCTCTGAGTTTTGATCTGGTGTGGACGAGTGTATGGTGCACTCATGCGTCTGAAGGCTGTGAACCGCTGGATCTTGGATGAATAGATCGTGCGGCTGTGATTCGTTTGATCTCCAAGTTGATCAGACGGTCAGGATTGAATGGGCTACGATCTGGTGCGGCGCGGTGCACCGAGTGCTCGGTATACCTGCTGACGTGGCGCAACCAGATCGAAGGGCAGATTATTTGAACGGCTGAGATTGATTTGGGTTTTAATCTGGTGTGGTAAAGCCTATTGTATCCTAAGAAATCAAAGGCTCAGATCTAAACACTATTAGATCTAACGGTTGAGATATTTTTGGTATTTTTTAATTTATAAAAAAACAATTAATATCTTACTAGGGTGCAGAAAAATATAAGAAAAATGAATAGTGACGCAAATAGTAATACTTGAGAATTGAGAATCAGAATTGAGAATTGAATTTTTTAATCTTTTTTTTCTCTCCTGCTGTCTTGAATTCATTGGCTATTTATAGCCAATGAATTCAGACAATAATTCACGGATGAATTGTTAGCAATTCACGGATTCAAACTTCCACCGATTACTATTTGTCTTATTATATATAATAATATTAAATATTAAATAATAATACTAAATAATAATAATAATATTTATTTACAGGGGTAAAAATTAAAAATTCAAATCAGTATTATAAAAAGTTTTTTCATCCGCTAAAAATTAATTTTAAATTATAAAAAAAACTTTTTTATACGGGTATCAACTCGGTGGACCGGGTTTTTTGACCCAAAAATACCAGTTTTGACAAAAATAGTCCGAAACTCATTTTTTATCGCGGTTGGCATGGTGGGACCCGTATTGACCCGGTGGACTCGGTTTTGACCGAAAATGATAGTTTTGACCCGAAACAGCCCGAAACTCATTTTTCACCCCGGTCGACATGGTGGGACCCGTATTGACCCGGTGGACTCGGTTTTGACCGAAAATGACGGTTTTGACCCGAAACAGCTCGAAACTCATTTTTCATTGTGGTCGACATGGTGGGACCCGTATTGACCCGACGGACTCGGTTTTGATAGAAAATGACGGTTTTGACCCGAAACGTCCTGAAACTCATTTTTCATCCCGGTCGACATCGTTTAACCCGTATTGACCTGGTGGACTCGGTTTTGACAGAAAATGACGGTTGACTCGAGAAAATATATTTTAAACTTTTTTTTTTTATTTATTATATTTTTTTGTCATGAATAATAAGATAAAATAACATTCCTAAAAAATTTTAGTGAATCCAAAATTGGGTTACAACAGTTGCCCCCTCTTTACAATGCTTACGGTGCAAAATATAAAGAGATTATATACAATCTAAACTGTAAATATTATTCTATCTTTAAAAAATAAAACAAAATAAATATATTTCTTAATGATTCTTTTTTTAAAAATATATAATTAAAAATCTAATATGGATTAAGTTTCAAGTCAATCAATAAAAATCATTGATTCCATGAAACTCGATTAATCAAGTTAAATTTTTAATGATTTGATTGATTTAGCCTAACCTGTTTTCAAACTATATCATATCACCATTGAAGAATATGATTTAAAAGAAAAAAATTAATGTTTTAATGAAAGATAATTTACCTCAGTAGGTAATTCAAACTCTCTTTTGATCAATTTTGTTATAGGTCTAGAGAAATTGTAAGATCATCATCATCTTCCGGAAACGTGAATATTTAAGCTAGCTTAATTGGGCAATTACCATAGAAAATTAAAAAATAGGCAAAATAACATAGCAACAAAAACATTGATGAAATGATATAGTTTTGAAAGTTGAAACACGACAACTAATTGATGTCACGACTTAGAACAAATGACATCAAACTAAACATAGATTGTAACATGGATGCAAGACAGAGCCAGTTTGGTCATTTTCATACATATTCATTTTCATTTTTTTTAATTAGGCAAGACATGCATGTTGTGCTATTCTGACTGACATACATGAAGTTAGAAACATGGAAGTATGCAAATAAACAAACTAAAAAAAAAAAACCTTACAGTTCAACTTTTCAAGAAGAGGATGATACAGTCTCAAACTAGACATATTGCGTTTTAGAAGCATGATATATTAAGTATTTATATTTTTAAAATGTGATAATATGTTATTTTTACAAAAATATTTCAAACGATATTATTTTGCATAAAAAAAAAAGGATAGTAAAAAGGATTGGATACTTAAGATTTTGATTGCTTACTTTGTTTAGCCTGTTGATTCCACATAAAAATTGTGCATGCCATCGTTAATTATTTCTACTTTGTATCACTCATCGTCCAGTCAATTAAAACTCATAAAAAAAATCAAGAAAAACAATCCAAATAAACCCAATCAAATAAAGAACAAAACCTTGTTAAAAAGAAAAATAGTTTACATGTATTATGAAAGATTAATAGTTGCCATCAGATTAATTTGTACGTCAATTATAAGATTATATACATACATATATATATATATATACACATACATCTATATGTATAGATACATATAATTTTAATAAATATTATTCATAGAATTCTAGTGTATAACTAACTTTCTTAAGAATCGATTATAAATTAAGAAAAGAAACAAACTTCTTTGACTATTAGACCTCTTTTGTAAAGTGATTTCAAATAATAATCTACCATATGATATATGAAACATTCAATTGAAGTGATTGATGTATCTCATCCCTTCATGGTTAGTACTTAAAAGTGTATTTTTATCAATATTTTATATCATCCTTTTACACTTGAAGTTTCAATAACTCCTTAATTAAAGCATGTTTTATAATAACAAGTTTGATATCATAAGGTACCTTTAATTTATGGTAAATATTCATCCTAAATGCAGGCCTACAACATAAATGAAAGTATTGATATTAAAAGGACAAAGAAAAGGCCAAACTTAGAAAAGTGATGCTGGTGCAATCCAAACTGGAACACTGATTTGGTAATTGGGTCATATATAAAGAAATAGATCTCAAATTTAAGTCTGTTTTATATGGATGGAAAGCTAAGACATAGACCTAAAACTTTCATGTGGAAGTCAAGACTCAATTATGCTATTTAGAAGTTCAAATCTTAACAACATAGAAGTTTGAATATGTCCTACAACCCAGACATTGTTCAGTGTTCAGCCCATATCTCAAGTTTTAGAAGTCTAAATGACCTCAATTGTTTTTCCTGTAAAGTTCAGATAATTTTTGACGTTATCAATGATGTTTCTTCAGACAAGAAGATAAGGATTGTCATTAAGTCAAGATGTGACCACACACTCAATAATTAGTCATCAAATCAATATATTTCAAATTTTGGCTTATAAAAGGAGGTGTTTGTCATGCAGTTATGCATCTTGGTTTCTAGATCAAGATCATGCTCTTGCTTTCTTTCTTTGTAATGCTTAAGTTTTGCTTTCAATAATATCTTGTTTATGCCTTTTATTTCATTTCCTTTACATAGTTAATTTTTATCTTATTTATGTTCTTATCTTGTTTATTTATGTTTCTCTCTTTCATTATGTTTAACTAAGTTTATTATGTTAAAGTGAAAAGGTTACTAATTAGTGCTTAAAAGTGCATTTTTATCAAGGTTTTATATTATCATTTTGCACTTGAAGTATTAATAACTCCTTAACTAAATCATGTTTTATAATAACATATCTAATAATATAAGATACCTTTAATTTATGGTAAATGTTCATTTTAAATGCAGGCTTATCACATAAATAAAAGGATTGATTGATGAGTTTTAGAACTGAAATTGAAAGGACAAAGAGATGACCAAACTTAGAAAATAGATGCTGATGCAGTCCAAACCGGAAAACTGTTTGGTAATTAGATTATATCTAGAGTTGTAGATCTCGGATTTAGATCTACTTTATATGGATGAAAAGGTAAGAGAACCAGTCTTCTACGCCACCCGTGGTTTCTAGGCATGGTCGTTCTGCTTGGGACATGTTTGCTATATCTCCAATGTTCTCGGGCCCTCGCCCCGAAGGAAGGCAAAAATCATGCACTGAAGTGAGCATATAAGAAGAAGTTCAAAAAAAGTAAGTTAATGGGCGACCACCTTCAACATGAATTACTTTCTGGAAGTAGGCCGTCACACCTCCCTTGTGAAAGAGGGCAATGCAGCAGATTCAGTTAATCACATGTCAGAACAGGATCTATTTTTCATTACCAGCTTCGGGTCACCCTTTTTCTTCTTTCTTTGCTAAGCTTTTCCATTTTTGGAGTCTAATGAATCATTTTTTTATTAAATGGTCCTTGTCTACTTGTTCTTTTGTATGGCCATATGACAAGTCATTTGCGAACATTTTAGGAACCTTTGGTTGTCTTTTTGTTCCAAACATCGCATCCAATATTATTGGTTTCTTTTTAAAAGAGCTAGCTCATTAGCTATTTGTGAGTGGGGCTTGTTGAAAGCATCTACTCAAGTGTATCGAGAAACGTACCAGTCATCTTAACATTCCAAATTCCTATGTTTCTAGCCAGCAGCCTATTACGTAAACAACTTGTCAACTAAGACATATACATTGGAAAACTAATCCTTATGCTAGGTTCAGTAAATCTAAATTGCAGGAGAAACCTATGGTGGGGAGAGGGGGAAGGCGATGGCTTCCCTCCACCTTCCATCGGCTTAGAAGTGAAAAGGCAGGGGGCCGGGGATCAGAGAGTGTAGAAAGAAGAGAAGCGAGTCTCTTAACAGCCAAAAGCCCGATTGAAGCACTAATTGGCAGTATTAAGTCCTACTAGGAGGAAGAAGGAGTTAAAGCTATCTGCATTTCAGTAGTATTTCATTTATGTAAGAAAAAGGAATCAATTTACATGCCCTCCTTGTCTGAATCCCATTGTAAATGTAAAAGGAGGCAAAAAAAAAAAGCCATCAAGGTTTTCTTCTTCTTATGTTTGATGTGATGGGATTTCACGTGTTTATGATTATTATGGGTAGATTCAATCTAGGGAATGTGAATGTTCATAGTAGGGGTAGTCCTATTCTTTTTTAACTAGAAAGGAGCTTAATGAGATCGTTGGCCCGCAAGTCAACTTTTTTGTTTGGCTCCTTACATGAAAAGGGGACAGGGAGTGAAGAGAAAGAGATCACATTCTAGAAGAGAGAGATTCCAGCCTTCTTCCTAGCTGAGGCAAGAAAGAATCGAGTAGAAGGTCTGGCTGTGCGTGAAGAAGGACTTTGACCATTAGTGAAACTGCTTTCACGAGTTCCTGAGCTTAATTTCATGTGGAGGTCTGGTTTTAAAAAGGCCATTTTCAAGTCCAAATTATAGCAACAACAAAGAAGTCCGAATCTATCTTGTAGCCCAAACACTATTCAGTGTTTGATCCATATCTAGAGTTCTAGTAGTCCAAATAACCTCTATTTTTTTTCCTGGAAAGCAGAGACAATTTACTACAACTTTCATGTTTTCATGTGGTTCCAATTCTGACGTTATCAATAAAGTTTTGGGCAAACAAGAGAAGATAAGCATTGTCACTAAGTCAAGAGTTGGCCACTCACTCATCAATTAGTCATCAAATCAGTAGTTCCTAATTTTGGAGTATAAAAGAAGGCATTTGCCATGTATTTAGGCATCCTGGTTTCCAGATCAAGATCATGCTCTTGCTTTCTCTCTTTATATTTTTGTAATGCTTAAGTTTTACTTTCATTAATATCAAGTTTATGCCTTTCATTTCATTTCCTTTACTTAGTTAACTTTTATCTTATTCATATTCTTATTTTATTTATTTATTTATTTTCTTTCATTATGTTTAGTTAAGTTTATTATGTCAAGGTGAAAAGGTTATGCTAATGGTATAAGAATAAGTCTAGTGTAAACTCAACATGAACCTTAATGTTTGATACTAACATGTTTTATATTTGTTATTTTGTTCACTTTTAATACTTTGCTTGTTAAATGGTTAATCTAGATTTATATTGTATAACACTTGGTACAACAAATACTTGGCACTCTCATAGCCCATATTGTATAGTATAACCGACACCTGAGCTATGAAATGAACTTGATTTGTTGTTAACATAAGTTATAATCATGAATGCTTGACAAGATTTACAAGTATTAGTATTAATCGAATAAGATAACTAATGTAATCATGTTAACAATTTATAATCTGATTGGAACCTCCTTTGTGTATGGTTTCCAATTGAATAATAAGAGTTTATACTATACCATTAATAGATCCTCTAACCTTGACATTTGTTGTTATCATTGTTTGATCCTTACGTTAATCTTCCATCTTAAAGTTCTCATCAACTTCTTCTTCTTTTATTATTATTATTATTACTACTACTAATACTACTACTACTACTATTGTTACTATTATTGTTGTTGTATTATTGTTATCTATAATTTATATAATTAACCTCCTTGTGGTTCGACCACGGTCTTGCCGGGTTATTGCTTACTTCTACACTTCTGCACTTGGAAGAAGACCTTAATCTTTTGGTTGTGTCATTTACACTAGTAGTGTAAGAATAAGAATAGTGTAAACTTAACATGGAATTTAATGTTTGATACTAACATGTTTTGTATTTGTTATCTTGTTCATTCTTAGTATTTTGCTTGTTAAATTGTTATCTAGATTTATATTGTATAACACTTGGTACAACAAATACTTGACACTTTCATAGCCCAACCGTATGGTGTAACCGACACTTGTGCTATGAAAGGAACTTAATTTCTTGTTAACATAAGTTATAATCATGAATGCTTGACAACATATACAAGTATTAACATTATTCAAATAAGATAACTAATGTAATCATGTTAACAATTTATAATCCAATTAGAATCTCCTTTGTGTGTGGTTTTTAGTTAAATAATAAAAGTTTATACTATACTTATTTGAAATACCATTAGTGGATTCTCTAACTTTGACATTTATTTTTATCATTATTTAATTCTCACATTAATCTTTCATCTCAAAGTTCTCATCAACTTCTTCTTTGCTACTACTACTACCACCACCACCACTACTGTTATTATTGTTGTTGTATTATTCTTGTTTATAATTTATATAATTAACCTTCTTGTGGTTCGATCCCGGTCTTGTCGGGTTATTTATTACTTCGACACTCCTGCACTTGGGAGAAAACATCAATTTTTTGGTCTTGTTAATAAACAGATGGCAGTCATGACTCTTTATTCCATATAATTTGCATTATCTATATTAATCAACTTTGATATGTTCGACGCATATCTATTGGGAAAACACAGACTTTTAAGTCATTTATAAACTAGTAGTTGTGTAATTTTCTCTAACATGAAGCTTGCTTTTGGTTTTGCGACCCGTGACCCATCACAAACCAACTTTATATTTTTATAGTTATAGAACAAAGCTATATCCAATCTAGCCTTGATGTTGTCCTCTGTCTTCCCCTTCACATTCATGAAAGTGTTGAAAATGTTCTCAAACATGTTCTTTTCTTTATGTATGACATCGATATTATGGCAGAGGAGATTGGTTTTCCAATAAAGAAGCTCCCCAAAGAAACTTTGCTTTATCCAATTATAGGTCAAACCAAAATCAAGAAACTTTTGTGTACTTGATTGGAGACCAAACACAATATCACCGTACTTTAATACAACATCATACAATTCTTCACTAGAAAGACACGCGGGTGAAAAGAAAAAGGAAGGCAATATTAATTAGAAATCCATCCCTATTTGAAGATTTCAAGCTTGGAAGGTATATCCTTATAAGCCTTGAAAGTGGAGTCCATGAGGCCTCTTAGATGATTTTTATTATTTACATGCAATGTTTTGAATGTGATGATATGTTGATGATTACTTTAATACTTCATGTTTACATCTAAGTTTGATTTGAAATTTGCCAAATATGTTAGCATGGTTATGATGTTCTTCTACTTTAGTTCTTATGTGTTTATAGGTTTCTGAGTTTTATTTGTTCTAGTTAAAGGTTTATGAAGACGTTTTGAATCCAAATTGTATAAATATATAGGCTATTTTAGGTTGACAGATTTGGAATTTGGAATTTTTTGCATGTTTACGATGATTTGTTGTTTTTATTAGTTTTTTTTATTCAATTTGTTTGGTTATGATAATGTGGGTTGTTAACTCCAGAAGGGTCTAATTTAGAGGCTTAAAACGTGTTTTCTAGGTTTAGTAGCATGCTGGGTTTTCTAGGCAAATTTAGGTTCGTGTTCTTTATGTTCATCCGATGAAAATTGTCTTAGATGTTAGTTTTAAGTCTCATTTTATTTTTATTCTATTTTCTATAAGTTTATATATCATTATTAGTAAATAATCTAGGGTTTTCAATCATTAATAACATGTTTTTGTGGGTTTTAATCTTATGGTTCTGATTTTGAACCGAAACCTAATTCTAACAAAATCATTATGTTTGAGGCACAATCAAAGCAAATTAACACTTGATTCTTGATTTATGCTTGATTATGATTAATAACTTGCCTTCTATTGTTTGAAATCTAATCTAGTTTGATGTTCATGTTGTTGAGTTTATTTTTGAATGTTCTTGGTGTTCTTCGTCCTTTTTTTATGTTTGCTATGTTTTTCTCTTGAAATTTTTGATTTTTTATGTTTTTTTTATGATGAATCTATTTCGGTTTTGGGTTTTTGTTTTGGTTTGTTTTCATGTCAATCTGATCGGGTTAATTGAGTTGGGTCAAAATCGGGTCAGTCATTAGACCCTGTTTGGTTTGCAATTTTTTGTTAAGATTTCTTTGGTTTAAGGGTATGTTTGACAAACTTTCTTTAAGCTTTTTTTGGGTATTTCTTATTTCAAAGAAAATTGAGTTTTTTTTGCCAAAAATGGCCTTACAAAAAAAAATACAAATGTTTTTTTTTCCTTGTTGCATATGGCCAAGTATCTCAAAAATACAAAAAATATGTTTTTGCTTAAAATATAGATATATAAAAATACATGTTATGTTTTAGCATTTTTTAAAAAATATATATTAGTATGTGTTTTGAATTTAATAATCAGTTTATTGGATTTATGAGAACTTGACTAATATTTCAATAACCCATATAAATTTTAATTCATAGAATTAATGATCAATATTCTAGTATAAATGTTAGACCTATAAGTATATTGGTATTTAAATGTTAAGAGTTGACCAAAAAAATTCTCTGAATTATTTTAATTATTCACCAATTTTAATTGAGATTTTTTTATTGCAATATACAAATTAAGTGCAATAAACATTTCTATAAAATTCATTTGTGAACACAAGTCCATAATAAATTCAAAACGCTAAATTTATTCATATGGATAAATCCCCATCCTAAGTCATAGATAGACCACTAGGTAGGAACTCAACAAAAATTTTAAACCACATTCAAATCACATATAATGCAGTTTATCTCAGGTAAGTTGTCAATATCTTATTATTTAAATTTATGATAAAATCAATACACCGAATTACCTAACCACTCTAAACTAAACAATTAGATAACGACTCTCAAGGCCTTTGATACCGCGTGTTCACGTTCAACTGGTCTCTTCATCAAATTAGACATTGCCAATGAACTTAATTTGAATATATAAACCCTTAAACTCTCAATTTATTATAGCATCTGCTCTCTTCATTCAATTAGAGTGTACACATTGCCAATATAAAATGAATATGAGTTGTACAGAAAGAGCACATGAGATTATGAATTGAAATTTAGTGTGTGGATTTCCAAGCCGAAAACTCATGTACAACGATTGATATAGCCAATTTCAACAATTTCATTAAAAAAAAAATTCCCTCGCAAATACTTTTATCAACAAATAAAACTTCAATAGTAAATACAAAATGCCCCATTGGACACCAGCACGCTGGATCCTGTTAGCCATCCTTAGGCTCTAGAATTCTTGTAAAAAATAAAAACGAAGTGATCCACCAACCAATTATCAGACTGAGAATTAATGATCCTGATCTTCGAACACCAACTTTTTGCAAAATTTGGCTGCCCATCATTATCTTTCGAGGAGAAACCAGAAAAAAAAAAAAAAAAAACATCTTGCATTGAACAATTTGGATACAAGGCTCTAAGTCTCCAGACATCTAGAGCACATGTTGTTTTCAATCGTAGACTTTTAGCAATTAATATTCTTGAATGTTCAGAGGAGTTTTGAAGTATATATAGGGAAAAAAACGAAAATATATGGGAATAACATTAATTCCCAATCATGCATGTTAAGAATTGAAAGAACAAATCGAGAACTGAAATAAAAATACTTAAAAAATTACTCACTTGCACTTCCTAAAACATCCACTATATAGAAACTAGTTAATTTCTTTATGATAATAGAAGAAAAAAAAAATTGTTCATGTGAAGTCAACTCACAAGTTAGCCAGGGTCAAGAGAAATATTAGTTAATTAAAACCTTCAATAATATATCATCAAAAGAGCTAAACCTCCATTCACCTTGATTCCTTGTTTTTGTACAACTTTTTTACAATTCTGAAAGTAAATCTCCCCCAGAATTTTTTTTGTAAAGATCATCACCACTCAAAATATCTGGCTTTTTTGAAAAAAAACTCTTCCTTGCGAATAAATTATTTTTCATCGAATGTTTGATACCTGAAAATTATTCAAAAAGGGAGCAGTTGTTTTACTCTAGTCTCTTTGAGTTGAATCAGGAATGAGATTTCCTTCACAATCATACATAATTTTCCCGGAAAAATCTATTGGCCTGCACCTTTCCCCCATGATGATTGACCTCCTCCAAATTTCTTCGTCACCATCCTCATCTTTCGCCAGCTTCCTCCAAGAAATCATCTTCACCATTGAATGAGCCTTTTCTTTAATATCACTATTTATCTTTGAAAGAAGCTTTTTCTCACTTGAATGTGAAGTTACACTTTCCTCATCTTTTTGTCTATGTGAATTCTTTGCTTCGTGATGAGAAGCGCACAGGAATGTTACAAGAGAAAATACACTAAGAATGGCTACAAAAGCAAGGAAATAGAAGATTGGGGTTTTTGATAAAAATGAATTGTTTTGCGTCGAGAGGGCTAGTAGAGGTCTTGCCATGGAAATCAGAAGCAGAAAACAAAGAACGTGAAGGAGAGCAGATGTTGAGAATTAAGGCTACCCAGTAGGGAAAAACCTTAGCTACTTAAAATTCTCAAAGAGGACAGTTAGTCAACAATTCATTGGCAGTTCTGTTTCACGTTGGAGCTGGCATGCATATAGACTTGACTATTGACTTGGGTCTTGCTTGAAGAATTGAAGTCTTTTTGATCTTTTACTAGTCAAAATTTTTGAACGGTGCCTCTAGTTATTGAGAATTAAGTTAAATTTTGTGATCGAGGCCTTACTGCTTGTAGAAGAAAGTTCAGAAAACTGGAGAGGCTTCTACGAAAAGACCATAAAGTACCAAAAACTATTTGAATAATTTTATTAGATAATTGGTAGGAATCATAGTGTAATTTGTCTCCTATATCATGCAATAGTAATGTCGTTATTACCAATCATTTCGTTAATTATATGAAAATCATCCACCACCCACAGTCTGATTATAATTAATCTCCTTGCTAATCTCATAAATAAATCGGGGGGGGGGGGGGGGGGGGGGGGGGCGTCCACAACCCCAACAGGGGGGGGGGGGGGGGGGGGGTGGCGCGTCATACAGAACCTAGCTAAATCCAAAAGCAATACCAATCCGTAAAGGCAAGTGTTATATCTAAATTATATTTTTCCCGTCTTTTTTTTTTGGATAAAAATTAACAATTTGTATGTGAATTTCAATGGTTGATAATTGTTGCAACCATCCTTTGTATTTATAAATATTTAGGTTTGTTTATAATTTACTAGAGTGAAATATACTACACATGATAATTATTGCTATATAAGGTATTTACATATATTACAAGTGAAGATTCCACTCAATCCTTGGATCGAAAAAAAGCAAACGAGACTAAGGGAAAAGACTTGTTAAGGACATCAGCTATTTGAATTTCAATAATTGCTATAATAGTTGCAACCATCCTTTGTATTCATAACTTGAGGTTTGTCTACAATATACTATAGTGGAATAATCTCTTTCCACAATACACCCTGTCAAGCTAAAGGTGGAGATTTCACCAGATCTTTGGATCGAAAAAGAGTAAACGAGACTAAGAAAACAGGCTTGGTAAGGACATCGGCTAGTTGGTCATTTGAAGAGGTAAATTGTACTAGAATTTCTTGCATCATGAATAAAATAATAATCTACTTCAACATGTTTAGTCTAAGCTTGAAAAACTGGATTTAGTGATAAGAAGGTGGCCCCTAAATTATCACACTACAATGTAGTCATGATGACGATGGAAGCTGAAGTTCTGATAATAAAGAGCAAATCCACAAGATTTAAGTTGTACCATCAGCTAAGGCCTTGTATTCTGTCTCTAGAGAAGACCGAGTCACAATGCGTTGCTTCCCTGATTTTTTTTAAATAGAAGTAACACTAAGATATACAAGATAACCATTTGTTAATTTTCGATCATCAATACTGCTAGCCCAATCAGCATTGGTGAAACCAAGAAGAGACAATGAGGAATCCCAAGTAATGTGCAAACCATAAGAAGTTGTAGCCTGAAGGTAACATAGAATGTGTTTAATGACAAACTAATGATCCTCAGTAGGGGCATGCATAAACTAACACACCTTATTGACTGCATAACAAATATCAAGTCTAGTAAAAGTAAATTACTGGAGAGCCCCAACAATTTGTCTATATCGTGTTGGATCATAGTAAGGAATATCAGATACGATGCTCAGTTTAAAGGAGGTAGAAAAGAGGTAGCAACCGGTTTATAAGAAGTCATACTTACTCGTTAGATAATATCAAGAGTATACTTGTGTTGATTGACTAACAGACCCATAGAAGTTGATTTAACTTTAATGCCCAAGAAGAAATGAACAAAGCCTAAATCACATAGCTTAAACTTTAAACTAAGTAAAGTAATTAATCGTTAAAGCAATGCTAGATTATTCAAGTCAACAAAATATCATCAATATATACAAATAAATAAAATATAGCACCATTAAAGGAGAGAATAAAAAAAGAAGTATCAACCTTCGATGTCTAAAGTTTTTTGGGATGACTAATGGAACTTGTGAAATTAAATATTATATTAACCCTGATAGCTACTCGTTTGAATTTTATAAAGAGAGTAAATTTATTATTATTTTACTATTATAATTCACAATGTAATAATTTTGCATTCATAATGAAAAACTAATATCTTTTAGTTTTTTTTTTAATATAAAAGATAATAGATCATAACAAGAAGTGATACATTGTTTATTGTGAAAAAAATACAGTGAGATAGGCTGGGTTTGAGCAAGGAATATCTTAATATCATAATGTGAATCCTACGATGGTGAAGAAGCATGACAATATTATACCAAAAGCTAAAATAGCTCAGCAATTTACTATGCACATATTTACATTTCAATGTAGATTTAAACCATGAAAATACTAGTTTGCCTTGCACCATTTAAACCTTAAAACATGCTTTTAAGGGTAATAAGATAATTTTCATGGGATAGATTTTCTATTATAAGATTGAATGGGGGTAGAGAAGTATGTTAATTTTTTATTTGCATAATATAGTGTCTAAAATACCCTCACATGTTGAATTTCCTTAACTGTGAGTGATGGGATGTATTTAATTTTTTCTCTTTCTTAGCACAATGTAATCACTAAAATACTATTTTAATAAAAAAAATCTATAGCTAATATTGAGGGGCTTTTTGGTCTTTTATCATGGTTTTTTCGTTAATATTACATGGGTTCAAGAGCACATAAGTATTTACATAAATTAAATTACAAAAAAAAATACAAAATTATTGACCCATACACTTGTAAGAGGTGCCCGTGCCTTTTGGGTAACACGTGCAGCATCTCTCAACTGATTGTCATCTTTTCTAAATCATAATGTGGAAACGTATACATTGGGGCAATATGTATAAGCCATGTCACAATGGTTAGAAGGCTATTGGATTGTTTTTCTTCCTCTCCTTATTTTCTCTTTCTTTTCCTTGGAAAACATGTTAGTTCAGCTAAAATTAGGAGTTGTCCTCCATTTTCTTTTTTTTCAATTATGACCTTATTTTTTTAACTGCTCTTTATTTATTTTGAGTAGTTTATTTATTTATTTATTCAATTTCATGCTTTAATATTTTGTGTTATTTGGTAGTTATATCAAATTTGATCCTCATTCTTTTTATTGATATTTAAAAAAAAATATTTTCAATTTCATCACTAATGATTTGATTTTTATGTGATAATTGATCTTTATTCTTTTAATTGTTTTTTCCCTTAGTTCCTTACATGAATTGATTTTTTTTTCAATTATCCTTCAATATTTAGTTTGTTTATAATTAGGCTTTGTTAATTAATATTTTTTTGCAATGATCTTGATCTCATAACCCGACTTATAAGTATTAAATTTTAACCTGGATCAATATCAATTTTTTAATGTATTTTTTCTGTTGATTTTATTATTTGATTTCATCTTTTATCATTGAGTTTATTAAAGATTAAGCATTTTTATTTTATTTTATTTTCATTTTGGTTTCTATGATGATATTTCAACCTCACGGTCTAGTCAAATTTAACTTGCTAACTTAGATTAGTTCGGGGATTTTATATTATTTTTTATTTTCTTTTATTTTCATGTAAGTTTGCTTTTCATTTTTTTAATTGTTTTTTTTTTCATCACTATTTTATCACAAGTTTGTCATACCAATTCGGATTGAGTTAAGAATTTTGATTTTGATTTTTCAATTTTTCTTCATCCTCATCATCCTTCGACATTAAGGTCAATAACTAGTTCACAAAATTTTCTTTTGCTTTAAAACATGTTGGCAGTGCTTTAACATTATTTTTAGTTTAAAAAAAGAATCAACTTGATTTGTTACTAAGCACCAATCGTGTAAAAAAACAATGGACATAAACAGACCTAGTAGTTAGGTTCAAGCAAGATCATCCCTAGCTCAATGACGTGGTACTATGTGGGGGATAAATTGGGTAATTAGTACAAGAAATAAAAAAAGGTTTTAGAGAAATTGAACAGTTTGAGAATTCACCATTTAAAAATGCTAACATTTCAATAATTTCACGGTTCTGAAACGTGAAATTTAACTAAATATCGTGGTTGCGAACCATATCATCAAATATAATTTTGTTGTGGTTTGGAACCATGACAATTAATCTAGGATCTACCCATATAAACATGCTACTAAAACTATAATTGTTATTCAATAAAAAACCTTTCGTTTATTTTGTGATAATGACAAAAAATTAAAGTAATACTAATATTTCTCATTTTATACATATATAAATAGCAAGCATCCTTTAACCTTCCTTTAACCTGTTTGACCCCTTTCATACATGTAAGATATAGGTGTCTGTATATACATGCCAAGATAGCAAATCTTTAATTATATACGTGCATGAAGTTAAAATTATTTAGGATAATCAGGTAAATTAAGGATATGTATCTCCCTCTTAAGTCAGTAAATAATATATTGCTAAATATATAGAGTATATATCCTTAGTATATCTATATAAAACATTAAAATTATTATAATAATTTAAACATATTTAACAAATAATAAACACACTATATGCATATTTGATTTTATACCTCTGCAAGACCTAGGTCACATATAATCAAACTAGCTAGTGCATACACCATCAATTTTATTTAAATTTTTCATAATATCTTTTATTAAATTTATAACAAAGATAATAAAAAAAAAAATGGACTCGCTTATCATGCACTACTGAACCAGCACTTAATAAAATTAAGACACGCATGACCCCTAACACTTACTTCCTCCACATGCATTTCGCTTTCAAAACATTGCAACCCATTGAAATGATCTTATCATATCTCACTCTCAGCATTTTCCAAAATAACTAAATTGACCTAACCCGTTTGTGCCTATCTTTATGCATAAAGCTCCCTTTATTTTATAACCCTACACTCCTCTCGAAAACTTTAAATCATCATCATCATCTCTCTTTCTCTCTCTCTCAACATGAAAATGTCATCGTCCATGCATCAAATGATCAGTCCTCACCAACTTCTTCTCTTCTCTCTTCTTTCCTTCATGGGATGCACTATTATTCCCGTACGTAGTGCTGGCGTGACAAAAAAGTTAGACCAAGCATTGGTGCCCCGAGAACTAGATGGTGGAATAAAGTGTGGATCATGTCCTTGTGTCTACCCATGTGCCCAGCTGGCTCCTCCTTCTCCACCACCACCATCGACACCTCAGACTCCATATTGTACTCCTCTTGCACCCCCACCCCCTCTTGCACCACCACCCCCAAGGTTTATTTATGTGACCAGTGTTCCTGGGAGTTTGTCTGAAACTGATCCTTATGATCATTGGAAATTCTACAGTGGCGCTAGACAGAATGCTGTTAGATGGTTGCTGCTTTTGGTTGGCCTTGGAGCTATAGAGCTGCTGGTGATTCGGTAACTTAGAATCTGGTGTCAAGGTTATATAGTTCCTTTTTAGTTGTTCTAATTAAATAATTAGTTCGTCTTCAAATTATTTACTACATAGTTCAAAGCTGTTAATGTTGTCCTATCAAACATGTTGTCGTTTCTATTATAATTAATTGCTAGATTATAATTATAATACATTCATAATTAACCTTCCAATAAATAGGATTATATTTATGTGCTGATGATCACTTTTAAACTATATGGGGTTCAAATTAAGACATTAATCTGTCATCAGTGACTCTGGCTTCAGGTGATCTTGTTTTATTTACATTGATTTTAATTTTTTAGAGTACTGAAACCTTTTTTTCCCTTTTTTTTTTCTTTTTTCTTTAAGCAATATCGAACATTTTTCCATTATTACACGCAATTAATTGTTTGAGAGATGAAAAGAAGTACACAAATATATTCTAAAATTATACCAAAATATATTTGTTTTATATATTTATTTATACCTATTCATCTAAACACGATGCCGTCTTTCCTTTATTTATCATTTTTATCTTGGAATACTAACCACATGCAAAATACAATCCAATTCCAAATAGCTGGATAAACAAAACTGACGAGGCAGACTGAATTAGCAAACCTGATTCATGAGCCTCTTCAATGTTGGAACATATTTCTCTAGCAGGATTAGAACATAGGAAAAACAATAATATACATATTTAAATGCTGCATGCATTGTTGATCGGCAGGAGACTCCTTCAAGAAAATTACATGACATGTACAAAAAGTTACACTACCGTATATTTCTGTTTTTTTTCCTTTTATTGTCTTCAAAATCAAATGCTCATTAATTTCCTTTATTTATACTGAAATCTTGACAAGTCACGTTGTAGGGTATAACTGGCTAGGGCATGACCACTGGGCTTGGTTAACCTAGAGCAGATAGCACGAGAGGGGAGCATAAATTGACACTTTCCTGCAGAATCCCGAATTCAGATTTGGCCTGACATTGCTCTAGTAATCTACATATAAACATAAACAAGTACCAATTGATGAATTGTTCTGGCAACCCAGGATATGAATTGGTTGTGCCCACTGAAAGTTTTTTGAAAAATAACTACAAACATGAGTCCTGACAAATGGGATTGCAAAAATTCTGTTCCTTACGACACTCTTGATTAACCAATGTATTTGCATAACCAGAAATTAGTGTAAAAGCATATGATCAGTACAAGAGATGGGCCTAGCTAGCAAAGCATAGTTTCAAGTTTCTTTACCAAGAAAAGGAGGCATTTATGGGTTTCCTCCATGGAAATTTTCCTATCCTTTAATTACTTATCCCCTTTATCTACCATCACTTATTGGTGCCTCCACCGGTACTGGCTAGAACTGCATCAGTAATGGTATGAGGTAGGTACAACATCCAATACGAACCACCGTGTTGCTACCTTAGCATTTAATTGCTCCATCAATGAGGTACATTCTTATTATACAGGGGGATTATCCCTTTCATCAAGTTACCAATTTTTTTTTTTTTTTATTTTTTTATTTTTACAAAGTATAGTTGTTAAACCGGTTTGTTTTGGCGGAATAACTTAAAAAACCCACAACTCAGAGCTCAACTTGAGCTAGGTTTCAAGTTAAACAGGAAAAAAATAATTAAGTCATTTGGTATTTTGCACAATTAACAACAGAACATCCATAACCAATGAGCTTGTAGCTCAATGATACTCCTGCACAGGCAAGAGAGTGAGGTCTCAGCCTTTGACAAAACTTTAATGAAATTGGAACATTTATATATATATAAGACATAATTAAAAACAATAAATCACAATCTCAAATAACTTTCCAAAAGCCATGATCATGACATGATTATCGAACTTAATTTATCAGTCAAGATGATCGATTTTCTCCAAATAAAACCAATCAACGTATTGTTGTAGTCAGTCGTTTTCTTTGGCACACTTTGATGGAGAGCAATAAAACTTGGTGCATTATATTTCAAATACATTATTGCACTTACTAGCTGTCAGTGAGTCAGTTCTTTCTACCACTGGAAGACTCATAAATGAAGCTCCTTACCATAATACTTGCAGCTCAGGATATCAAAAGAAAACCCACTTTGTCAGATAAAATTAAGATGAGATAGCCATTCTCCTAGAAATAACTTCACATGTCAGAAGTTCCATTCCTGAGTTCTTTCAGGTTGAATGATTTGAAGCATAATAAATGAGATCACCATATCGGAGCAGCAATATAATGGTTAATTTTGTGTATTTTATTCATGTGTTTGCTGGATCAACCAAAAACATCTTTGTTTTGTTTTGTTTTGTTTTTAAATAAAATAGCATTGTCTAAAAAAAAATAAAAATCTTGGAATTGACCCAGTTATATCTTACTTGAGTTTGACGGAGTTAATTTCAAATTAATTCAAAACAAAACTCGGTTGGAGCTGAAATTCAAGTTGTACCAAGTTTACTTTCCAAGCCAATCTGAGTCGTTTATTATCTAAGAAAGGAGTTAATAAAATTTCATGTCAACAGAAGCAATCTATAATCTAGGACTTCTACTTCAATAATTATATAATCTTAAGACAACAGAATTATCATTTTGCTGCATAGCGTCATGCAAAAACCATATGCTACGCACAAAATATCAATATAACGTTGTTAACAAGTTCCTGGCATTTCGGTTCTAACTTCCATGGAAGGACCTTGCTATTAAGGACCTTCGGATTCATTCTTGGAGCTAACAATACAAACTTGATAGGATACACTACCAGTAGTGACTACAATGAGACGCGTATTTAAGCCAAGAGAAGAATGTATGTCTAAAATACTAATTATCCTATAGTTTTTAAATAAGAAGAAAATGTTTTTCACTTTGAAACTGTAATTAGTATGAATTATTTAGCTTATCATTATAAAATTATGAAAACATGTTAAATAAAATATGTCCAAGAAAAAACTATAGTTTATCCATATTTAAAACTATTAACAAGTAAAAGCATAACTCATGTTTATCCATATTTAAAACTATTAACAAGTAAAAGCATAACTCATGGCAAGCATATTGATGAACCAAAATTTAATGGGTCTAAAAACCCCTCAGAAGCCTAAAAATCTCCCTAAAAAAGCATGGGTCTAAACTATTATCTGAGCCCAATCACCTAAGAAAGATGGCCCAGGATGTACCTATATAAGAAATATTATATATAGAAAATATTATAGTCATACTCTTATGTGATAACCTCTACTATTACTATTATATGTTGTCCTAGATGTATATATAGAAAGGGTTGACTAACTACTGTCGCCGACTTGTGCTTCACCACTTGTGGTGCAGCACAATTGGCTAGCCACCTATAAGCTACTGTTTATGGTGTTTTTCCTCCACAATAGTAGCCTCTACTTACAAAGCATGTCTATGATTCCTTCTCAAAGTTTCTGGCATTCCTCTACACCTTATAGGAACATACACTCCAACTATCATTCATTTATCAAATACCCACCAAGTTGTTTTGTTAAAACTTATGAACACAAATTATCTCTAGTGGTATAATGCTACTATGTGCGAGGAAATCCAAGCCTTACACGTTAACAGAACTTGGTCCTTAATGTCATTTCACCCTTTAATGAATGTTATTGGGAGTCGATAGGTGTATAAAATTAAATGTCTATCTGATGCCAACATCAAGAGGTATAAAATGCATCTAATTGTTAGAGGTTTCAGTCAGTAAGAAGGTATTGATTATTCTGAAACCTTTAGTCCTGTTATTAAATAGGCGATTGTCAGACTAATCTTCTCCATTGTCGTTTCGTGTGATTGAAAAATTCAACAGCTTGATATCCATAATATCTTCCTTAATGGAGTTCTTAATGAGGAGGTCTACATGAAACAACCTCCAAGTTTTATTGATTCTACTCTCCCCTCTCATATGTGTCGATTGCATAAATTTCTATATGATTTAAAACAGGCTCCGCAAGCTTTGTACACTCGTTTGAATGATTTCTTGTTATTTATTGGTTTTCGTGCTCTAAAATGGATACCTCATTGTTTATCTTCTTTATTGGTACTGATATTTGTTATCTTTTGGTCTACGTTGATGATATTCTGCTACAGGTAGCAACTCTCTTCTATTCCAACGCCTTATACACTATTGAGCTCTAAATTTAAGCTTCACAACTTGGGTTCTATTCATTATTTTTTGGGTATTGAGGTTCAACCTACTAGTATGGGTCTTATGCTTTGACAACATAAATATACACTTGACATCGTCACTCGGGCTGGTATGTTATCTTATAAACCTGTTGATACTCATATCTCTTATACTTTGACAAATAAATATACACTTAACATCATCACTCGGGCTAGTATGTTATCTTGTAAACCTGTTGATACTCATATCTCTACATCCAAAGCTACCATTCTACCAAATCCTTTATTTTCTGATGCTACACACTTTCATTAAATTGTGGGTGCTTTTCAATATCTCACTTTTATGCGCCCAAATATTTGCTTTGTTGTTAATAGAGTCTGTCAGTTTATGCATATTCCTACAAATTCTTACTGAGCTGTCATTAAACACATATTGCATTATCTTAAAGGTATGGTATCACATGGCCTACATATTACTTGTAGTCCTTTTTTTGCCTTGCATGGTTTTACATATGCAAATTGGCCATGCAGTGTTGATGATCACAAATCTACGGGTGGTTATCTTATGTTCTTTGGTCAGGCGGTGATTTCATGGAAATTAGGTAAGCAACGTGCAGTTGCTTGCTTTTCTACTAAAGTTAAGTACAAAGCCTGGTCGATGGCACTACTGAAGTTATTTGGTTTTAGTATTTATTAACAGATCTATAAATTCTTTTTGTTTCTACTCTTATCATTTGGTGTGATAACCTTGGTGCCACTTACTTGTCTGTGAATCCTATTTTTCATGCTTGCACAAAACATGTTAAGGTTGATTATCATTTTGTCTAACATAGAGTTACAAAGAAGGAGATTCAGATTTGTTTTATTTCCTCTTAGGATCAACTTGCAGATGCCTTCACTGCGCCACTTCCTACTACTTTGTTCACTACTTTTCATTGCAAGCTTCGGGTTGATCATCTACCCTCAACTTAGCGGCCCTATTATAGAATGTACCTATATAGAAAATATTGTATACAAGACATATTATAGTCATACTCTTGTTTGGGAACCTCCACCATTACTGGAAAAGGTTGTATTAACTAATAGGTTAAGCCTTCTAATTTTTCTCAACTCATGTTAATAGAAGCAATCTATAATCTAGGGCTGCTACTTCAATAATTATATAATCTTAAGATAATAGAACTATTATTTAGCTGTATAGCGTCATGCAAAAACCATATGTTATGCACAAAATATCAATATAACATTGTTAATAAGTTTCTAGCATTTAAATTCAAACTTCCATAGAAGGACCTTGCTATTAAGGACCTTCCGATTTATTCTTGGACCTAACAATACAAACTTGATAGGATACACTACCAGTAGTGACTATAATGAAACATATATTTATGCCAAGAGAAGAATGCCATGTCTAATATACTAATTATCTTATAGTTTTTAAATAAGAAGAAAAAGGTTCACTTAGAAACTATAATCCAAAATAATTAGTATGGATTATGTATTTAGTTTATCATTATAAAATTATAAAAGCATGTTAAATAAAATATGCCTAAGAAAAAAATATAGTTTATCCATATTTAAAACTATAAACAAGTAAAAGCATAACTCATGGCAAACATACTGATGAATCAAAATTTAATGGGCTCAAAACCCCCAAAGACCTAAATTTAATGGGTCTAAAAACCCCCCAAAAACCTAAAACTCTCCCCCAAAAAAGCATGGGCCCAAAGTATTGCCTAAGCCTAATGACCTAAGAAACATGGGTCTAGGCAGCAAACTGCATCCAAATGCCTAAAGAGTATAGGTGTCGGCATGCTTAGCACCTATGCTGGGTACGCATCCTAGCTAGGGTGCTAGGTGTGCATCCTAGTCAGGATACTAGGCATTAGGCCACCACCCTCATGGACTCAACTGCATGCCCAAGCCCAGCTACCATCTGTATAGACAACATGTCTTGGCCTATTTTTCACCCTTAATTGAGTTAGACAACTCACCTAAGCCCATCACTTCCTTGAAAAATTTTCTAGTACCCCATGTGGATCTCTCATTAATTTTTCAGGACCCCAATACAAGTCTTTCAATATTTTTTATTGATTTAATACATATTATTTTAAGTGGAATACAACTTAAAATACCACATTAATTTATTTGGGTGAAATTACTCTTCAGCCACTCTTTTCCATAAAATGACAAGGCTCATAAGCTATAAATACCCCATAAATCCTTAAAATTAAAAGTTTGAATTCTTCTTAATTCTTTAATGCCCCACCATACACATGAATCATATCAATATATTAACTTAAGTTGTTAAGTGAGGTTCCAAGATATGATTTATATTATTTTCTAACACACCTCCTCAAGTGAAAAGTTCTTTGTGCTTGAAACTTGCACAAGCACACATTACTTTGTGCTTAATTTTTTATCAAATAAATAGGGATGGTGAGATTCAAATTTGTGACCACTTAATCATTAAAGTTTTGATACTATGTCAAAGAACCATCTTAACCCAACAACTTAAGCTATTAGGTGAAGTCCCAAAATATGATTTATATTATTTTCTAACAATATTGAGTACTACTAAAGAGAGAACCTTAAAAGTATGGATGAATACTATGGAATGATGTAAGTCCCATTTATGAATAATGATAAGGCAGTAAATCCATATAACTTGCAGTCTATTTTATATATAATCTTTTTAAACCATAGATTTTGTTTCATGTAAAACAACTTCTATTTTAACTTCTTTTACATCTGATTCTTCTGAAAACAAAAAAAAAATTATAAAAATTACAATTGAAGATTTAAAAAAAAAATTGATGACTAGAAAATTTTAAAGGTAAAAAAAAAAACAGATTTATCAAACTTAATCTTTCAATCATTTTAAAACCAATTCCATAATAAAAATTAAAGAAAAGAATATTCAGCTTATGAAAGAAACTATCCAAGTCATTTATCAAAAATCCCTACAAAACACAAACATATAAACTACAAGTATATCTATATTGGTCTTGTACAAGTAAGAATAAAATATCTTACTAAGAAAGGCCTAAATACTTCAATCTTAACTGTCCTTGAAGATGCTAGATTCTAAGTTTTTCAAAATTCATTACTCAGTTCCAACGAATCAAGTTTATATAGTGGCCTTATCTCTTTTTATTGTTATTGTCGCGGGGTACGCGAGCGTCTGGCAACGGCGGAGGCTCTTGTCGTGCCTCCTGATGAGGGGTGTTATGTGTTGAAAAATTATGATTAATTTTTGAAGTCACCACCTAGTATTATGGTTACTAGGAACCTATGGCCTGCGAGAGTCTAAGTAAGGGACTAGTTGTGCAAGGGAAAGACACATCACCCCCAGTACACCCTACCTAAAGTAAGCTGCATTGTTATTTGATTGTTTTTTTTTTTGAGTTGGGTTTCTATTCGTTGGTCTTTTCTAAGGTTCAAGGCAAATCTCTTTTCATGAGAGAGTCTTTACCTTATCGGGTTAAATCCTAACCGTTTTAAAGTCTGAATTTTAGCATCGCATTTATTTACATCTTGTATCTTTAGTACCTCGGAGTGTACTTTATCGTGTAATTTTACACCCCACAAATATTAACGTCTACATATAGATTCTAAAAAAAGGATTGAAATTTTTTTTAAATGTTGGCCAAATCCTAATGGATAATCATAAACTAGTTACGATATCTATTTTTGGATTTAAAAAAAAAACATGAAAAAGATGTAATTTTGTTTTTTTATAAAAAACATGCTTGGAAGAATTTCAGGATTTGGCCGTATGCAATAAAATTTATTTTTTTTGAAAATGTTTAGAATTTTTTATAATTTCAGAGGAAACCAGGTATTTTAATACCAGATTTGTATTTTATAGTGTAAATATACAACAAGATATTATGCAAAATTGGTAAAAAAAAATATGCAAGAAAATTATAATTTTTTGAAATGATTTTTTTTTAAGATTTTTAGACTTAAAAAAAAAAAAACACTGCATGAACAGTGAAACGTGAATTATAATTCACGTTCCATTGTTCATGACAGTGGAACTCCATAGGGAAGACGAAGGAGCAGGGGAAGGGTGGCAGACCACCTGGCGTGGTGGTTATGGTTGGCTGGTAGGGGAAGACAACCTGAAGCCGACGGTGGAAATGGTGATGCAGTTAGCTACAGCGGGTGCAGCTAGAAGAGGAAGAAAGAAGGAAGAAAAAAACATGCGGGAGAGGCTGCAGAGAGGAGAGAGAAACCAACGGTGGCTCTTGGTGGTCAGCTGGTGGTTGAGTGGGCTTTCTATGGTGGAGCTGATGGTGGAATGACCGGTGGTGATGGTGGTTGTGGCTAAAGGCCACAGTGGAGAGAGAGAGAGAGAGAAGAAAATTTGCAGAAATCGGCAGAAAAAATGGTTTTTTGACTGATTTTGGACCCGATTTTCTCCTCCCTCAGGCCATCAAATCCACCTCTATTTATAGGCGGTGGAAGAGGGCAATCTTGTATACTTTGAAGAAAAATTTCAGCCCTTGATTCAGATGAAAAGAATCTCAACCTTTGGCTCAAAGTAGGTATGGCGTACAGTCAAATTTGTAATTTCAGGCTGCCTGAGTTGGCCTCTTTGGGGTGGTTCCATGTCCTTTATTTGCCAGTGAGCCAGTGTCGACCATACCTTGATGTAGAGGGATGTTTGGTGATCAATTTCGTATAATTTTTGACAAATTTGGTGGACATTAAGTGCATTAAATGTAGCTACAAAGTAGGTAACCGGACCAGCCATTTCAAGGATTTAAAGAAGAAGATGATCAGTGCCAAAATCATGTTTTTGGTCAAAATTCATTTCAGTTCTTCTTTCAATTGCTTTTAATTGAACCCCTAATTGACCTTAAAATTTGAATTTTCTAATAATTTAACCCTTGATTTCAATCAATTAACTTGGTAAAAATTAAATTTGGTCTCTTAAAATTTCAATCTTCTCAATTAAGCCCAAATTAAGCTCCCAAACTTAATTTTTCACCAATTAAGCCCCAAATAAAATTAAATTGACCCATTTAAAGTATAATTAAGTCTTTGCACTTAATTAAATCCTTCAATTGGACCCAAATTAATTCTTAAACATAATTAAAATTTGATTTGGCCCACGATTAAATCAAATTGGCCTATTAAAAATTTAATTACGTCCTTGGACTTAATTTTTCACTAATTAAGCCCCAAATAAAATTAATTTGACCCATTTAAAGTATAATTAAGTCCTTGCATTTAATTAAATCCTTCAATTGGATCCAAATTAATTCTTAAATATAATTAAAATTTAATTTGGCTCATGATTAAATCAAATTGGCCTATTAAAAATTTAATTATGTCATTGGACTTAATTTTTATGCAAATTCATCCAATAATTATTTAATTTGACATTAAATTTATTTTTTTATCCGTTCTTGGGCATAATAGATACAATTAGGCCTTGAATTTCCTCCAAAAATTGCAGCTTGATTTTTCATCCTTCTTTCTCCATGTTGCTAGCTATTATTTTATTATTTTTATTTTTATTTTAAAAAAAAATAAAAAGTAACCCAAAATTAGATTATGACAGCCTTCTTCACGTGTTATCACCCACCCAGCCTTCTCCTAACCTAACCATCACCAGCACCCCTACCTCCAACCTACCATACCCATACAAGCCCAATCGTCATCTCCTCCCAACACCCATCAGTAGCAACTCCTTTTGGTAGCAGATCCCCTTTTAGAAAACTTCCATTGACCTCCTTCTAACATTGTCGATAAAACATCCACCGACAACCAAAAATAGGACCTTCTTTTTGAAAATAAGGAGAACAAAAACAAATGTGATCTGACTCTCCCAAAGCGTTCGTTATCTCTATCTCCACCACATTGGCAGCTTCTTCCCCTCTATTTTCTTTCACCAGCATCACCACAACAATGGTGTCTCCTCCCCCAACAGTGGCGTCCTTCACAACATGATCACGCTGAAAATCCATCGACTAGAATCAGCACCACCAGATTTGTCCCTTCAGTCTCCCATTCAAAAACAAAACAGCCAGCAAGCTTCCCCTTTCCCTCAGCTGACTACCAACAACAACTCACCATGATGTCAACCACCTCTTCCTCCATTAATCATTATGGTAGAAACCATTAGAGAGCCCAAAAGAAAACTGTAGAGAGATGTGGATCTTTAAAAAAAGGGAAATAAACTGATTGTGCGTGTTTGAGATATTTTTTGTTTATAGGTAACAAAAAAACTACATAGTTGGCAGGGAAAGGAAGAGGTGAAGAGCCACTTCAGATCCAATAGTTTTTTTACCTTCAATTGATGACGACGCATGGATCTACGTGCCACCAGTGATGGTGGCAGCACAAAAATACACGCGCTGTCACTGTTCCATCATTTTCAGGGTTTTCTAGTGCTATTTATATACCTTTAAAAGACTCCAAACTTATTCCTTTATTTCTTTATTTCTTCGACATGCTAAATGCATCATGAGGTCGATTCATAACCTTAATGACAAAGTCAGAGTATTTTAAATGAAAGCAAATTGATTAACAGTTACTATCTATGTTGTGTTGATATATGTTAAAAACCAATTTGAAATAAATATATTAACTCGGCAAAATTAATTTAAAATAAAAAAATTACATTATAATGATTCTCTTTGAGTTTTTATAATAATAAAATTCAGATTAGTTACATAATTATTGTAAATCTTCTATATAAAATTTATAATAAAATACATATTAATTTATTAAAATTCATTTCACATCTCATTACTATGTAGCATGTTGTAGATAATACATAGATATGAATCAGGATTGATAGTCTAAATTTATCATGATAAATTATTTTAAAAAAAATAGTTTTTCCTTTCCTTTTTTTAAGAAAAAACCAACATTTAATTTTGCAAATATCAATCTTTATTTACTGAAAACAATTGAAATGTTTGCTTATTCATCTCGTGAAAAATTTAATTCCATACCATAACCAATTCAATTGGAAATGATATAACCTTTTAATTAATTATAGACAATCAAATCAATACCTATTGTTCACAAACAATTCAAAACAATCAAAAAATTTAAGAAAGCAATTGCTCCCTTTTGCTTCTATATGGCTCCGCCACTGCATAACCTTAATTCATTTTTTTGAACAAATTGCTAAAATATTATGAATTTTGAGACAAATGCTTATTATTATGTATATTTTTTAGACTGATGAACACTTTGGTTTGATGTGTGTTATTGATTCTAAAATGACTTGATTATTTGTGTTGAATTATAGGTTTATTTTTTGGGGATTGTGATTATTTTATGAAAATTAAATATTGGTACATGAGTTATAAATTGCATGAGTTTGTGGACACTTTGATTTATTTTTTTAGCTTGAAATTTGAATGAAATAGGTGACATTAATAAAATCTATATGGATGTTTGGTGTTTTTTGGTTTTGAGTCGATAAGTGATTATTTATTTTGAATTGACATCATGGTTAAAATAGCTTGATAAAAACATGTTATTTGTGTTTTGTAAAACAAGACCTTAGTTGATTAGTACTTAAAAGTGCATTTTTATCATGGTTTTATATCATCATTTTGCACTTGAAGTATCAATAACTCCTTAACTAAAGCATGTTTTATAATAATATATCTAATAATATAAGATACCTTTAATTTGTGGTAAATGTTTATTTTAAATGCAGGCCTATCACATAAATGAAAGGATTGATTGATGACTTTAAGAACTTAAATTGCAAGGATAAAGAGATGGCCAAACATAGAAAAGAGATGTCGGTGCAATCCAAACCGGAACACTGTTCGATAATTGGGTCATATCTGGAGCTATATATCTCAGATTTAGGTCCAATTTATATGGATGGAAAGGTAAGACATAGGCCTACAACTTTTATACGGAGCCCAAGATCTAAAAAGGCCATTTGCAAGTCCAAATTGTAGCAACAACAAAGAAGCCCGAATCTGTCTTCCAGCCCGAGCACTGTTCGGTATTTTGGCCATATCTGGAGTTCTAGAAGTCCAAATGAGCTGAAGTTGTTACACAAGAAAGCTGAGACAATTGCCTACAACTTTCATGTTTTCACCTGGCTCCAATTTTGACGTTATCAATGACGTTTTGGGCAGACAAGAGAAGATAAGGATTGTCACCAAGTCAAAAGTTGGCCACCCACTTATCAATTAGTCATCAAATCAATAGTTCTCAATTTTGGCCTATAAAAGAAGGCATTTGTCATGCATTTAGGCATCTTGGTTTCCAGATCAAGATCATGCTCTTCCTTTCTCTCTTTGTATTTTTTGTAATGTTTATGCTTTGCTTTCATTAATATTAAGTTTATGCCTTTCATTTCCTTTCCTTTACTTAGTTAACTTTTATGTTCTTATTTTGTTTATCTATTTTGCTTTTTTTCATTATGTCTAGCTAAGTTAGTTATGTCAAGGTGAAAAGGTTACACTAATGGTGTAAGAATAAGTATAATGTAAACTTAATATGGACTTTAATGTTTGATACTAACATGTTTTATATTTGTTATCTTATTCACTCTTTAATACTTTGCTTGTTAAATGACTAATCTTGATTTATGTTGTATAACACTTGGTACAACAAATGCTTGGCACTTTCATAGCCCATAATGTATGGTATAACCGACACCTGAGCTATGAAAGGAACTTGATTTGTTGTTAACATAAGTTATAATCATGAATGCTTGACGAGATTTACAAGTATTAGCATTAATTGAATAAGATGACTAATGTAATCATGTTAACAATATATAATCTGATTGGAACCTCCTTTGTGTGTGGTTTCCAATTCAATAATAAGAGTTTATACTATACTTGTTTGATATACCATTAGTGGAACCTCTAACCTTGACATTTGTTATTATTATTGCTTAATCCTTACATTAATATTTGATCTTCAAGTTCTCATCATCATTATCTTCTTCTTCTTCTCTTTCTTTATTATTATTATTATTACTACTACTACTACTACTACTACTACTACTACTACTACTACTACTACTACTACTACTACTACTACTACTACTACTA
>NW_011500230.1:124733-163862 GCF_000495115.2 Populus euphratica
TTATTATTATTATTATTATTATTATTATTACTATTGTTGTTGTTGTTATTGTTGTTTTATAATTGTTGTTTATAATTTGTACAATTAACCTCCCTGTGGTTCGACCCCGGTCTTGCCGGGTTATTTATTACTTCGACACTCCTGCACTTGGGAGAAGACATCAATATTTTAGTCATGTCATTAGTCTAGTCACTAAATCATTTTTTCAATTAATTTTCAGTTCTCCATATTTTCATCCTTTCATATTTAATATTTGAAATTGTGACTGACACGTGAGGTGTTTTTTTGATATTAAATTAATCGGTTTTCTCCTACAAAAAAAATATTTCTTGCAAAAATACAATTTCTATTTTAATTTACATATAGCCAAGTTTCTCAAAAATAAATTATACTTGCATATTTTATCATATTAAAAAATCATAAAAGAATAGTCTTATATATTTGCATGCATTTTGGATTTAATAACCAGTTTATGAAAGTCATGAGAAATTGATCTATATTTCAAAAATATCAACAAATTTATTTTGATTCTTTTTAATATGTGGGATTATGAACTTATATGTAAAAAATATTTCATATATTAAATTCAAAAAACACTAAAATATCTATTTTGTTTTCTGTTAGTATCTGGGATTATAAACTTATACGTGAGACATATTTCCAATATTAAATAAAAAGATCAATTTATTTTTATATTAGTACTAGAACGATTAAATTTTTAATTTGATAAGATAAAGACTTTCTTATTGGAAAGGACTTTTCTTTGACCATAAATAGTACAATAGTTAGAAAACACAATATTTTTTTAATTTATATGAAACAGATAAACAATACAACTTAACATAGGTAAGGCGTATTAGAGGTGATAATACTTTTCATTACACAATCAGTCCATTTTCTTAGACTCTGAGACTAGTTAGGGTTCCTAGTAACCAAAAATATTAAGTGACGACTCTCATTCCCTTTTATTATTGATAAAGGACAAGAATTCATTATCCTTTAATCCCACACTATTCCCGACTATTTAGAGGATCATCGCTGCAACATCGTATACACGTAACAATTACCAACATGGTCAATATTAACTACACGTTTGGCTCATGGCATTTTTCTAAAACAATACACATATGTCAACATAACTGTAAAAAAGTTTAAGAAAGACAAATTAAACATGAGATTAAAGAATTTAGAGAGAAATGGCAACAAAACAAGATGGATCCTAAGTTCCACATGTTACAGGGGTTTTAACAAAACCAAGTTATAGGGTTTTAATAAAACCTGGCTTTGATATCACCTTTGCTATGACCTGAATCCCAAGTCCATGACCGACAACACAGGAGTGGTGTCGTAAGGACACTCCATCTATGCCGAGCCTTAGAACATATATATCATAAAACAAAATATAAAAAAAATAACAACATTTCATAATCTTTCAAAAGATAATGATCTTCAAAGCAATAAAATCAAATAATACTTTAAAAACTTCTTATCATCAAATAAAACAAAAAAAAAATTCATAATATTTATTATATTGTCAAAATTCAAATTTAAATAAAACAGTATAATAGTAAAGCGTCTAAAATATCGAATTAAAAAAAAAAGCCTCACAATAGCTAGCAAGGCATACCAATAAACAAAGCAGCAGGAACTCTCAATCAAAGATCGATCTGCTAACAAAAGTTAAAAATCTTAAATAATATTAAAATAGAGGGGTAAGTTCAACCAATTCAGTAAGGAATAATGTTTAATATATATCTTAGATATTAATAATTTACAAGTCGTGCATATCTTGTTATGGATATACATATTAAGCATATTAACATAAGGTGGTGGAATACATATTAATGATTAGATCACACTTGAAAATGATCACTATGAGAAGATTAGTCGCCACAGGCTAGTGCCTCTCTTACCAGCTAAGTATACAGAATATTATATACACATGAACTAACAACTCTCCATTAGTATGAAATTACTAACAAGTCTTATTTCAAGACATAATAGATATTTGCATCATTATCAAAACAAATGATGTCATATCGAATAAAATTTAAAATTTAATTCAACAAAATACGAGCGTAAATCCAAGAATAGATGAGTACTTGGATAATAAAGCAACATATATAAATATTCAAGAATTAATCAATTATACTCATCATATAATTAATATATATATATATATATATATATATATATATTATTTACATTATATACATACTAAAGATTATCTCACTCGCTAGAAAATAAAAGCAAAAAACAAACGGATGCAGAATTAAAGAGTATTGAAGATCATTAGGAGGAACATCAATAAAACCTATAACAGATACAGAAAACACTCAAAAACAACTCAAAGAAAAAAAATAACATAAAAGATTAAAACTCTAAGCTTAAAGACCAAAATATAATTATAAAGTTGAACTGATTCACATGATCGATCCCGAACATGACTCAAACTAATCGAACCTAATAGATATAATTAGCCCTCATTGTTGAGCCAACCAGTCGACCACCACCACAAGCCAACCATTTAACTGGCAACAACTAGTTAGTCGATTTAGCCAACCGATCAACTAGTTAATTGGGATTTTCAGAATTCCAATCTATCAGTCTTCAACACTGCAAAACCCCAAAACACACAATTTGATCTTCAAGCCTCAAATTCAAGATATCTAATTAGTTTGTTTTAAGTCAATTAACATCCTAAAACATCAATTCAAACTCTCAAATCCTTCCATCATTAAAATAATATAAAAAACCTAAACATTTCTTATTTTCATAATCAATGTCTTAATAAAAAATAACAAAAGATGAGGATATTTACTTGTTGAGAGAAAGTCACATAAGAGAGAAAAATAAATTCTAACAACCTTTTCTTCAAATATTTAGGTTAATTGGGTTGGGTTTTTGTTGAACTTTGGGGTTAGATGTGTTGGGCAAAAACATAGATCTTACAAATGAGATTGGAGTTTTAAAAAAAAATTGAACTTCTAGTCAAATATAATATTTCTAGAAAATAAAAACTAATTTTTTAAGTTTCTTAAATTTGTATTGAGTTTGAAAAACACATTTTAAATATTCTCCATAGTTTTCTCTTCTCAAGTTTTCATTGTTTTTAAAATAAAAAAAAAATTGAATAATAGCAATGTAAAACATTAAATTATTTTTTTATTTTTTTATACTCAGAAATATTTATAATTAAAATGTATAAAATTTTTCATGATAATTTTTAAACAAAATACATATACTACAAAAATATGGGGGGAAAATTACATTTAAAAATTGTGTTCAAATAAAAAAATGGTAAATTTTTTTATTGAATGTGGAGAATCCTTAATAAAATTTAAATTAGAACATAGATACTAACAAATAAAGTATTGTGGTGGTTAAATTTGTTGTGTGAAGTTGAATTGTGTTGAGATTGAGTAGAGGAGGAGTGGCTATTTGTTAAAAAAAAAAAAAGCATAAAAAATAAGAAGAAATGAAAGAGGACAAGAGGAAGGTCAATCATCAAATTATAAATTAAATATTACAAATAGATTTACTAACAAAATTATTTTATCGTGCATTCCATCAATTATTGTGCTAGTTAAAAATATCACGTTACTATATCATTTGTATTTTTTAAATCTCACTATAATATTATCCATAAATCCATCAATAAAAGGCATACCACTTAAGAAAGAAGTGTCAATAAGGAAACATGGTGACCCTCACCTTAAATAGTTAAAAATCTCAAAAAAAAAAAGTTTTTAAAAGTACTTTTAACTTAAAATTAAATTAAAATTTTTTTAGATAATTTTAACGTGCTAATAAAAAAATAAAATAAAAATTATTTTAATATTTTAAAGTAAAAAACTATTTTTAAAAGTAATTTAAACCTCAATTAAAAACACTTCCAAGGCTCAATCAATTATGGGATAATAAACTGCACTTAAACATCTTTGATATTTGCATCCAAAGCTAGCATACCCTTTCATTTTCAACATTTGTTTTTTCATTCCTTATAACGCTATTTAACTCATTTAATATGAGAAATTCACGTAAGATGAGTTGCAGAAAACATGGTAAGAATAAATTAAACCAATTGAATTTTTTAATAACTCATGAACTCATTAACCCCAACTTCTCAATTCGTTTCCAAATCACATCCAACAACTATACTCTCATGTCATATATAACGTCACATTAAAAAACAAAAAAAAAAAGTATAAATCATTTTACTAGTTCAGTCGTGACAAGTTGGATAAATTTTTTAAAATATAAAAATAATATTAAGACAGAGAATAATATTAAGACAGTTTCTTTTACCATGTTATTAAACTAGACTCAACCAGTGAATATTGAAATCTTATAAACTTAACTTTTTATCTAACTTAGATTTTAAGCTAAATCACATGAAAATTAACTTGAATTAAATTAATTGATTTTATAATTTTAAATACAATTTTAATAACTAGTAAAAATATAACTTAACTTTTAACAAAACTAAATTTATAATTTTTTTTTATAAAAACTATTAAAATAATAACAAATTAAATTAATTTAAATTAATTGTCATCCTCAAACAAACAGTATTATAAACTCCATTGAGTTTAATAGTTTTTTTATATAATTTTTTTAATTATATAATAAAAATACATAATCATAAAATTGATCATCAATCTAAAAATAAAAGCTTAATAAAAGCTTATTTAAGATAGTGATAGCACTAAAAAAACAACACAAGAAAATAACACATGCAATTTGTTTCTTAATCAATTTAATATTAAAAAATAAAATTAAGAAAAAAAACTATTACAAACAATTAACAAACTAAAACTAAAAAACACATATCTAAAATCAAGCAACTCAAACTATCATGTTGAACTGTGAACCAATTATGAAGTCAATAAAATTATAATTTTTTTTTCAAAATTATTTTTTATTTAACTTCTTGATTAAAAAAATACAAAAATTATAGTCACAAAATAACACTCTCTTTGTTCTTATTATAGCTGGCCTCCCATCAGCTTTTGTTCTTATTATGGCTGGCCTCTCATCAGCTTTCCATTCAAATACAGAAACTCCAATTAATTGATGAAATACCATATGCATTGTTGTCTTCAAAGTACACTTATTTTTCAAGATTGTTACTATAGAGCACACTAAAACAGGCAAGTTTGCCTGTCAAAAGAAGTCCAACCAATTAAAGAGCATGACCTAGCTGGAGTGCAAATCACCAACTGTTTCGGGGACCACTTACGCTCTTGAAGCAGTGTTGAACGTGCAATAACCATTCCAGGAAAGAACATGAAGTGAGATCAGAACAATCTGTTTATTCATTATTGCAATCTAAAGCCTTTATTGTCTCTCTCCGCCACCTAGCGGTGTTTGGATCAAACCTCAACTCCCATGTAGGCCAGTAGTGCAAGTCCTGCTTCAACGTTAGCACTCGTGGCTTCCCATCCAGATTGATGGTCTTTACACGAACGAACTCATCAAATCGTAATCCCTGATAAATGTAATACAGTACAAAGTGCTTGATTGACCATGAGGAAATAAATACTAACAAAGCATGCAGGATAGTTCCCCGATCAATTATTCTTGTACTCCTAATGCATATTCCGAGGAGTTGGTACAGAGAAATTAGAGAGTACCATAAAAAAAATGTTTGGGGAGCGAAACTAATTAGCATGCTAGTACTAGCCTACTCCCACTGTTTGTCTCTTGAGAGTCCTATTTAGAAGATTCTTAAGTGAACTTCTCATGTATTTGTCTCTTGAGAGTCCTATTTTGAAGATTCTTACGTAAACTTCTCATGTAAGAAGTTGTGAACAGCTCCACAAAGGGCATTCCAATTTTTGAAGAAATATGCAACTAGCTCACAAAAGGTATTCCTATTCACAATGCTTGTCATGGTAAAAATACACACAAGCACACACTAGTTTTTCGTGTGCTGGTATCTTATGGGTTACATAATATTGTGCTCAGAGAGTCGCATCCCCCAAATTCAGACTTCAAAAGTGTCATTTGTATCATAGCTTTAGTAAATAGATACCAAAATGTAATGATGTCTTTATTCTTGTTCTTTCTTTTCTTTTCTTTTTTCCTTTTATGAATGGAAAAAAAAAAATTCTAATAGAGATATAATGCACACACATTTCCTTGCTTCCTACAACCCATATTCAAAAAACAGTCGTCATGTTCCCGCAAACAAAAGACACCATGAAAGAACTTGAAGCTAAAAGTCAATTTGTTTTAATCATCCGTTGCTGTTATTTGTATTCTTTATCCTTTTTCCTAATTTACTTCATAGCTTTCCATATATTCTATTGTTTTTAAGAATTTGCGGTTTCCACTTGGATGGAAGCAAATGCACTGATTGCAGATGCATTCTATAAAAAACAACTCCACACAAAAAAATTACATAAATGAGTGGCCATACCTTTGTCACATTTACAAAAGCATCCAAGTCAGGAGTGGGTTTTCCATTGACTTGAACAATCCATCTAAGAGCACCTAGAGCATATCTATCTGCAGGACTTCCACGGCAGCACCTATGAAATTGAGAAAATGTCAAACCTGCATTCAATAAGATCAACATTTGCACATTTGCAGTCTTATGTGGTTGATTATAATTGGGGAAAATATGCTGGACAACTTTATAGTTAGAATGATGCCATTCCTCCGGCATTGGTTGACTTCTGATTGAAATTGGGTAGGAATTCCTTTGTTGAAGACCATTATTCTTTCATGACAAATTTATATTGACTGTATCCAGCAAAGCAGCCATAAACATATCATTACTAAGTTCATCTTGCAAGTAATTAGCCAAAATTTTCAAGTCCATTTCCATTCACATCATATAGACTGTAACTGTAAGGCTATATTCTTATTTTTCCAACATTGCAAAGGTAATTCTTATCTCAACATCAAGAAACAGAAAAAAAAATAAGTTTTAAAAAAAAAGAAAGAAAAACTTTTAGGACTCAAAGAAAAATTCTTACATTGCTGCATAGACACCATGACCTTCTCCAGGAAGAAATCCAAGGGCACGAACTGCTGGATGAGGATCCTGAACAAGACAGCCGCACCAATTTACTGCTCGTGTTGTACCATTACCATCCCTAATGTCTGTTCCAACAAATAGATCAACTTCACCTCCCTAGCAAGCCATACAGAAAAGGGCATCAGATCAATTTACTTACATCAACATCAGAGATTATACCAAACAAGCTAAAATACTTTGCAAACCAGACAAGAGAAATAATAGTTATAATAACATGTCCAACACAAGATAATGATACCTCTATCAGGTTTTAGTAGCATAAACATCTGACATGAACTTACCTGCCGACAAATGGTAATTTTAAGCTTCCCATCACTGTCAACACAGTTCTCTAATGCTTGACATGCATTTTCTACGTCTTGGAAGCAAGTAACTGGCTCTTTGTTGATTGCCAACAACATGTCGCCTTGTTTTAATAGATTCTCAGTGTTAGATCCAGCCAAACAACCTTTAACACGCAAAACTTGTCGTCTCATTGGGTCTTTCTTTACAAGTCTCTACAGTAAAATATCAGTCAAGTTTTGATATTCAGAATAATGATACAACGTTGTACTACAGCATTTTTCAGCAAAGCAGGTTAAGTTCAAGAGAGCAGTTATCCAGGACAAAAACCAATTGAAAGACATTATATTATCAGAAACAATATTCAATTAAAACAAGATTAAGATTGGAAAATGCGCACTCTCTAAAGCTCAAGTTTAAGACCATTACTTTCATGATTTTTATTGAAAGAATTTTACATGAAAATGTTAACACACATTCATTTGCAAACAAAATAAAAGAAACATGAGAGAGTGGCAAGCTAAGATTGATATGCATTCTCTAGGCACAAGCAGAGATGAAAGAACAGAAATATTTTACTAGGAAGAAGACATACCTGGATCCATTCATCACCAAGACCAAAACTCCGGGCCTTTGAAAGCAATCTAGAGCAAAGTTCCACCTCTAAAGTCCTAACAAGTGGCATTGACCTTTTGACACCGTTTATGAGAATAGAAGCCCCATTTGCACCAGATATAATTTTGTCAAGTACTTGGCTAATCATGTAGATTGGGACACCTCGAACAAATTGATAATCCTTTGATGTAGTGTGACTAGATTTTGGCTGAAAATGAAGATTCAAGGTTATTGCATACTATCATAATAAGGCAAATCATGACAAGTTGATTAGTGGTGAAAACCTTGTTTGAAAAGCTCCCCCATATAGCCCGAACCTTTCCATGCTCATTACATAGCACACCAGTAAATGCATTACCAAAATCTGAAATACAGAACAAAATGAGACACTAAATCTAAATATAAACACAATCTTGGGAAATTCAAATTTATTCTCTTACCAGTGTCAAGCTCAATTACTTCCATATTTATTGCTCTATACCGTGGACGATCAGCATAGCCAAAATTTAATGCGACATAAGGGTTCGTCACAATTGATTTCCTAGACTTTGCTCGTTGATTCTTACTTAACCCAATCAGATATATTGGATCTCCACGACATAATGCAGGCTCTGTCTCAAAAAGCACAAGGATGATTGTTACAGTGAATAGCTTGGATCTACTTTCAGTTTACTTGGAGAGAGAAAATTGAAAGATCACTCACACTAACACAAATAAAATAGGAAAAAAAAAAAAAGCTGAGATCAAAGGATTCATCAATCCAAGACTTGTTAAATAAATGGACCAAGATTGAACATTCATGGATGTGACTCATTGTTTTCACTAACTAGCATGTTTCTGTGGGCTCAAGCTTTTCCCAGCACTGCTACTCAGAATAGTAGTGGTATTGACTAACAAATACAAGGTAGCTGTCAGTTTTCAAAGTTGTGGCTTGCATAAACAAGTCAAGCTTGAACTTGGACTTGGATCTAAATTGACCGAGGTAAGCTCAAGCTGAATCTGTAAAGAGATAAATTTGAGTTTCTTTACTCTCTGCAAAATTTGAACAAATAGTATTTGGCTCTACTTGACTTTTTTTGCAGTCTAATAGAAGCCCTCACCCTTGACCCTCCTCCCTCAGGGATGAGAAGAATATGCCACTACTGAAAATCAAAGGTGAAAGCATGCACCTGAATAAGGTAGAAGTTCAGAATTTAAAAAGAAAATAAGTTCTACAGGATCATATAAGATCACCTGGAAATAAATACAGAGTCAAACCTACCAGGAAGTAACTCAGCAGCACGAACCATAGAAGCACCAACAGCCCCCAGAGCAGAGGGATCATAACCAACAAGAGCATAATTGTAAACAGGATGAAGAAAGACAACCTGCAATTAAGTATAGGCAGTAATTCATATACCCTCAATGTTTTATAAAAACTTCATAGCATTACTTCGAAAACGTTTACCTCCCCTGGAATCTCGATAGGAAAAGCAGCAAATGACAGCATCACATCACATGCAGATGTTTCAACGGTGTTCTTGTCAATAGCAACCAATCCCATGTCTTGAGAATGATGTACAACAACACCAGTCCCAGAAGAATGCAATGAATGAATGCCATCAAGTAAACATGATGGTGGCACATTGACCTGCAAGTATAAATATCTACTTCAATATCCCATTTCAGCATTATTTGTCTCTTTTTTTTATCAGCGAGATGTTCATAACAGACACTGATCAGATGATGATGTATCTTTGACTTGATAATTGAGAACATAAATCTGTTCAGACTTACACAGAATAAAGCATATCTAGAATCTGATTTCTAAATAAGAAAAATCACTAAAAAGCAGATAAATTCTCAGTAAAGTGATGAAGCACAGTGGTTTTGAAGGCTATGTCTAATTCCATTATTGTCATGTTATGTAGCAGCGTTATAGGAGAAAGTTCATAAAGCAATACCAGAAACAAATATGGAGGTTTCACAAGATGGTTGACTAGAAGCTGAGGCATTTAGCAAAGTTAGACAGCTGATTGATGACAATAGGAAGACAAAACTTGTCACAGATTACCTCCAATGTTACAAGAGTGGGCTCCACCACACGTTCCGCAAATGAAGCATTAGTTGCTGCTGCTATTGCACCTTCATAGCCATTTGAAACTGTAATTTCTGTGGTACCTGGAGTCTCCAATTTCATTTCTCCAATTTCAAGCAAGAAACGGTCAGCAATTGCAATTTCATCAGAGGACAAGTTCCCCTGTACCTGTTGCTTATTAGTTTTAACATCACACTCTTCCCTGGAATGGGCCTCCTCAGAAATATGTTCATAACCGGCTTCTGTTCTCATAATATCATGTGTCAACTCCTGGTTGTTAGCTTGATCCGTGCCTTCAGCAGGAGTTGATTCACTATTCAATGAAGATGCTTGGCTGTTTAGACCTTGAGTGACATCGCTACTACAAGGTGACAACTGCAGGGTGGTCGGTTGAATAGCAGGCCTTGCCATCCATAAACCAGAACTATCATCCCGTGTGTATATCTTCGGAGCATTGTACCATTCATGGCGATCAATTGTGACCAAGGTAGACTGCGGCCATCACAAGAGTTGAGAAAAAAAAATTCCAACATCCTAAATTTGTTAATCAAAATAAAAGGAGTACGCACTTGCAGAGAGATTATCATTCACAATTCTATTCTAAATATCAGAAATTTTCACTTCCTATGGTGCTTTAAACGCAATTTTCTAACTTATTGATTTATGGAAATGAAAGGTAGGTCTTTCATTTTCATGGAATATGGTACAATTTACAAGAATCGATTCATCAAAGATTAGATATCTTAAACCTACACAACCAAAAAAAAAAAAAAAAACAGTGCAGGCAATGTCCTGCTGCACATCAGCACATTTAACGCATACCTTTCTTCGATGGCGATCCTTGTAGCTTATATACTCCAATGGCACTCTATCACCCCTACATAGCTTAGACAGAACAGAGATTACATCTTCAAGTTGTGATATCTCATCATTGGCAAACTTCTTAATGATGGCATGACGAGGAATGCCAGCCCTAGACAGCATGTAACTGCAAAATGCACAAATTCTTATCATTTAAAAAGAAATGGCCCCTTTGCTATTACATGGTTTCCTTCAAAACAAGCATCAAAGAGTCATCACACAGTTTTCCTCCCTAAAAGCCCATCAAATTACTCAACAAAAACACTTCTATTTTGCCTTGAATTTGTCAATTTCATTCAGGGAAACAAAAAAATACAGGAGATGATTCAAGGAATTTGTAAACTCAATCAAATTAAAAAAAAAAAAAACACAGATATCTTGATTAAACTGACCCGGGGTCCGAAACATATACAAGACCACATTGGAAGCAGAAGTTTCTGGCCTGATTCAATTACAAAGTTGCATGTGTTAAAATGATGAAAATGATGAGCAAGAGCGCATAGCTCAAACAGAATAAAAAGAACTACAAACAATTTTATTTGCTTCACAAAAAATGCTAACTGAAATAAATAAACGATTAATAGATGAATAAACCCAACCAACCTGTTGATAAGACAAACGGTGTATCACTGCACCACTTACTTCTAAGAAGCAGTCAGGAGTTATCGAGTGCAAATCCTGAACCTGCAGCATAGGCGCATAAGCATACTTGTTTTTCTCCATACACCTAAGCAACATGGAATACAAGTGATCCCAGGAAAGCAATATGACCATGTAACTACACCAGGATAGACTTAGACATGAATCTATCAAGGACGGACACTAATAGAACATGTGGACACAATACAAACACAAACTTAGAATATTAGAAAATGTACTAGATAAAGTAAATTCACACATTAGTAGAGAAGTCCAAAACACTAAATGACTTACAAAATTACCTATTGCTATACCTTTGATGCCATCTATTTCACTCGCTCATTTCTAACAGTTATCTCCATAGGCCTCAGAGAAGCACTTAAAAAACTGATTTAATTGGTGATACTTTATTTCAGAGATTGTTACATGTTTGGTGCGCCAACTTTTTTATTTCATCTATTTGAGTGTTCCTGCTTTTATTTTTGTTATTTAAGCATATGTACCTTCAATTTTTTTTCTAATCAAGTGCTTCTATTAGATCTGTTAAATATACATAACATGGAAATTGATATCTGACATGTTCACCAAGAGTGCGTGAATTTTTCCATTTATTTCTATCGAGTCTTTAAAATTTTATTTCTAAGCCAATGCACAACTTTTAATACAGGTATGGTTTCTAAGCAAAACAATGTGTTTCACCATTAGACTAAGGCCAGTCCAGATAATGAGTAGTTATACTACAAAGCAACTGCTTACAGCATATTTTCCAATGAAATTAAAGGCAATGGAAAATTTTCCTTGATTATTAACAAAATCAAATTATGTCCAGAGTAACTTTTACCACTATACTAACGGTTAATGATGTGCCACCCCTTTCAATTTGTAATTCGATCTTTTTGTCAACACTGTCATCAAGCAATGCCTCCAATTTTAAAAACTGAGTAGTCACCTGCAATAAAGACATTTGTCAAAAACTAATATCAACATATCAATTAGTACAGGAGATGTAGATAAAAAAGATTCTCTATTTCAGTAGTATCATCTTCTACATGATCCCAGTCAAAATCCTTTGGATGCATGAGAAATGGAAAACTCAAGTAAAGCACGTTTAGAAGTCCCACCAGTGATTTTAAAGCCTACGCTGGACCTGCCCTTTTGACTATTAAGGGTTAACCATGGTTTTTCGGATTGCATGTAAATCAACTAACCAAGATGCTACCTTTGGTTTAACCTAGTCTTTGGAAAATTCCCAAACAATAGAAAGTTGTCCTGACCTAAAAATGATAAATAAGTGCAGCCTCTGAATGTTGACTAGGTAAATGTATGGTAGAGAAGTCTGATTCTCATGCATAGACAAGTGTGTTAAAGAAAAAAAGTGGGGGAAGCATATATAAATCCCATATCTAAAAAAGGAAAGAAAAGGACATACAGGGAAAACAAAATAAACAAAATAAAAGAGAAGATAAAACAGAGAAAATACTATCATGTTCTTGTATATATAATGGCAAGTCAGCTATAAAATCAATGTAGAGATTTACATGCAATGCATCAAGATTATTCATTACAATGGATCAAGATTCAGTGGTTTGAGATTGAATGCATAACTTACTTCCCCATTCACACGCACAAGCACATCCCCTGACTCCAATTGCCTATCAGCTGGCCCACACGGCACCTGAAGAAGTTCATGATATTAGGAATGATAAAGATAGTTCTTTGACAATCTTCAATTAAAAAACACAAAAATGTGCTCACCACAGAGTCAACAACCAACATTCCAGTTTCACCTGGTGCAGAGCCTTGCCGCACCATCTAAACAAGACAGCAGAATGAGCCACCCGCCATTATTCTTAACAATTCTATGCAAGGAAGAAATACCTGCTCTGTTTCATTCGGAAGACCAAGCCGGCGTGTCTCATCAAATCCTTTATGGAGAAACGTTACCTATATCATGAATAGCTAAACTCATGTGAAATTATAAGGAAAAGAAAAATCCATATTGTAAATCAACATACAAATAGGATAAAAAAGCAAAGCATCTATATTGTTAAAACCAAAAGGTGGGATGATAAATTTATTACCATTGCAGGGGACCAAATATTTTTATTGAAAACTACTTTCAAGACTTTTTAAAACATTAGCTTAGTTTTATTTGATAAAACAGAATGAAAGACTACAGAGCAAGGGGGCTAATGTTTTCATCTTCTAACAAAGTATAGTTTTACTGCCAAATATGATCTTTCCACATAATTAGCATTAAAAGAAATCTGGCCTAATGTCAAATGCAAAATTTCCATCTATGTTCTAGCATAATGCAGTATAATACTTGAAGCCTTCAAGAAGCGTGAAAGTAACATCAACTAAAGACCTGAAGGGTGCCACGAGGTATAGAAGCATCTTTGGACTTCTGGAGAAATGCCAATGCCCTAACAACCTGCAGATCAAGTAATTATGTGATTCAGTGCCCAGGAAACACATAATTTTATTCAAAATCTGGTGCCTATGTAAAATTAAAGGCTTCATATATTGCAAACCAAAGTAACAAAGAATGGAGGACTTGAATTTTCATAAGACACCCTGCTGCATGAGTTACCATCCATTTCAGATGAAAACTTAATCAGAACATAATGCATTAAGCCATTAAATAATAACATACTCTCTCTAAATGTAAATAGAAGGCAGATGAAGATGATACGCTGCCCCCAGCATTCAAGGCCACCGCCCTCCCTTGCTTATCAATCACCGGGGAACCACTAGAACCTCGCTTAGTTCCGGAGGCTGCCTGAAATTAAAGTGAAACAAATATTAAAGAACAGTTTATTAAATGGTTTATTTGGAGAAGTTCTATTGCACATAAAGAACCAATTGACTGTTTGGAATCTGCTACTCATAAGATTTAGGCTTATCCCTCGTAGTCATAACCTTGTATAAGGATCATAGAGTAAGGACTAGTAGGTGGTTCAGTTACTGCCTGACTAGTAGGAGGTTCAGTTACTGCATGTGATGGTGAAGAATTTTAAGAGAAGTCTTTCTCTTTTTTTCATTTTACCAGCAGTATTTTGTACAATAAATAGAGAAGAGAAGCTAACCTACTGACCCTCAAAACAAGAAATAAATACTAGATAGAAAAATATCTTACACTAAACTAGAAAGCAATAATCTAGAGAATTTGGATAGGTAATACCAGATTCTCTTCCTAAACCATATATACTAAGACTTCTCTAAGAACCTAATTGATTTTGAGACTGATTTCCACACTCCCCCTCAAGCTGGGTTGTATATGTTATGCATGCCCAGCTTGTGACTCAATTCTTCAAAATTAGTCCTTGGTAGAGTTTTGGTGAGGATATCTGCAATCTGAGATTTTGTTGGAGTGTAGATGAGGTGAACAATGTTCTTCTCAATCTTTTCATCTTTCTGTGATGAAGAGTCGATCTATTTCAATGTGTTTTGTCCTGTCATGATGAACTGGATTCTTTGCTATTCTTATGGCTGCTTGATTATCACAACGCATCTAAATAGATGTCAATGATTCAATGCCAAGTTCCTTAGGTAATCTTTGTATCCACATCCCTTCACAGATACCAAGAGCTAGAGCTCTCAGCTCAGATTTTGCACTGCTTCTAGATACTACATGTTATTTCTTGATTTTCCAAGTTTCTAGATTTCACCAAACATAAGAGCAATATCCAGAAGTAGATCTCCTATTGATAATGTCTTTCTCTTTTCTTCATATTACCAGCAGTATTTTGTACAATAAATAGAGAAGAGAAGCTAACCTACTAAACCTCAAAATAGGAAATAAATACTAGATAGGAAAGTATCCTTCACTGAACTAGAAAGCAATAATCTAGAGAATCTGGATTGTTAATACCAGATTCTCTTTTCTAAACCATATATACTAAGATTTTTCTAAGATCCTAACTGATTTGGAGACTGATTTCCACAGTACCAAACTGCTTGAACCAAGGAATATTCATCGGAGTAGATAACAAGCTCACATTGAGCTGGACATTAGAAGTATCATTGCATATGTTTTAATTTTATACTTTTTATGTATAAAGGCAATTTGAAATAACAAAGAAAAAAATGGCTGTCAACAATAAACAGCAAGATATGGTACTTTCAGTGGTTACAACCACTGAATAAATCTTCCATGAAACTATAAGGAAAGGAGAAAGGGATATGCCAAACTAGGGCAGTAAGAAACCATTAAATGAAATCTAAATCAGTTCAGACTTCATCTTTAAAAGGCACCAATGTCAAAGTGTCAAAGAAATTATATAAGGAAAATGAATTATCAATTCTGAATTCAAAATGATTCAAGCCATAGATAACTCTTTGCCTAAGATTGCCAGCATGATGAATTAAACTACTTACTTGCATGTAGAAGGTATTGAAGTCATTATAACCATCTCTGCACCAAACAATAGTCATTGTTAATCTTTATGATTAAGCATCTACAGGTCGGTTGACTGAGTTTCCATATATCATGGACTAGTCAACACTATGATACTAACTTATTGTTCAAATATAGTCTGAAGAGATAAGATGTGCCAAATAAAACCATAGAAGTAAAGCTAGAAAATTTATCACTCCACTTGCAATTCAGAAATAAATACTTTATAGAACATTCCAAGGGCGAGCTTATAACCAATTTATCTAGTTAGCTGTTACTATTATGTGTGGATGCATGACCTTTTTCCTCGCAAACACATGCATGATTTATTACCCACGTACAGTTATAACTTTCTGGAGAAACATATTAGCTAAAAAAACTCATGCAACATGATTAATCACACAAAATCCTTATAATCATCACTCATAGATAGCATGATGGGCAATGAAGTCATCAACGTATAATAACAACTTACAACTTTTAGCAAGGGATTCAAGCAAAAGATTAGTGAAGTTGCTATACCTTCTATAAGTAGGTGCATTTCGATCCAAACGAGCAAGGGTACCGGCCAAAATGGAAACCTATGAAATTGATGTTACTAGCACTAATTAGAAAATAATAACTTAACTCTCAAAAACTAAATAAGTACTAAAACTCCAACCAACTAGCAAATTTAAAGGTGCAAATTCTCATATACAAGTTTTGGTAAACAAATAAATAACAAAATGAGAAGTAATGACTACCTTCTCACAGCTATCATTGCCGATAACTCTGATTTCAAGCCCAACAGTAGCAGCTTCTGGGGCAAGAGGAATCTCCTCATACTTGTGAAATTGTATTTCACTAGGATCATAACGAAAGAATCCAAAATCATGAACCTGATAGAAATTGTAGAAACATAGTATATTAGTGTAACTCACATGTTATGCAAAACTAAAGAAAGCCCATTTTTGTAGTCTTTACAATATGCAAATAAAATACAGAAAGTAAAAACTCACAGGGTCTCTGTAAATTGGGTACACAGGAATTTCTTCATTGTTGACAAATATAGCCTGGGCAACTACAGGGCCTACAACACCACAGCCATCATAATTAAAAATAATAATAATAATAATGATTAGGATTTACATGCCAAAAGCAAATAATTAAACAAGTAATTCATATAGAATATCAAAAGTATATTTAAGAAAATAAACTCAAAACAAAAATTGAAAAGGAAAAAAATGTAAATTCATAATGCAAAATGTTTTCCTCGTTAAGCATTCTGTAACGTTCCCAAAACAACCAACCTCATCAATGAATAATCGACGAGAGAAAATTGTAATCACAAAGCCACAGATTTTTAACGAAAAAGAAAAATAACACAAATATCGAGGGCAATAAAGTAAATCCACTTCAATCACTCACATAATACCAATCTTACCCTTTTTCCCGCGTTTTTCTTATTAACCAAAAATAAAGAAAAGCAAAGGGAATTCAACGATCAATATGCATCATCAAAACAAGAAGAATAATCGAGTAGTGATAGTAGAAATTACCAGGCTTGACAACATGTCGGTTAGTGAGAATGATACCGCGATTCTTATCAACAACAAACCCAGTGGCGGACCCCGAGGAAGGAAGTTCGGTGTCGAAGGAGCGACACGCGGTGGTTTGCAAAACCACCACAGCGGGGACCACCTTGTTGATGGCGTCTCTCCAGTCGTCGGTTATGACTTCCTTCTCTGGTGGCAACTCGCTCTCTAACTCAACCTGATCAGTCGATTCCTGGCTTCGTAAGTCCATGGTTTCCATCTCTGAGTCTAATATCTCTCGCGAATTTGAGTCTTCCATTCTTGAAATTGGAAATGGGATCGGAAAGGCAGCTGATTGACTTGGCCTCCCTTTTAAATCGTTACGGGAGCAAGTACAGTTTTGGAATTTGCAATTTTTATTTTATTTTTTTATGGTCTGGTGTTGGTGGTTTTGATGATAAATACGATGTCAATGTCGTTATGTTGAAACGACTTATAAAAGAAGTAGTTATTTAACCCCCTCAGCTGCGGGTAATAATTTAAAAAAATATTATTATATAAATTATTTTAATATATTTTTTTAGTAAATAAATTAAAAAATATCATTAAATAAACTAATAACTATTTATATAATTAAACAGGGAAAAAAATTAATAATAACCAAAAACAATATTACTAAAATTAAAAAATAAATGTAAATCGAGATATTCAAATATTCATTTAATTATATTTATTAAATTTATTTATTAAAATTAATAATAGATAAACTCACAACTTAAAAAATTTATAATTTAAAAAATAAAAACAAGTGACACTGAAATAAATAAACTCCTGCTTAAGAAAATATTATACAATGTCAAATACAACAGCAATATTATTTAAAAATAAATATTTTTTTATTTTTAAAAATAAATTTCATTTATATGAAATTAAAAAAAAATCTAAATGAATTAGAGAAATCAAATACAAAAAAAAACCTCTAAAAAATAACATACAAAACCCGTGATTTGAATTATAAGACCAATATAAACTTACAGAAAACAAATACAAAGCGATAAGATCTTACGAAGCCGAATCGCCAACTAATTAAATATCAAAAGATAAAATTAAGAACAAAATCAATTATATTAAAAGATTTAAAAAATAAGAGTGGAAAACAAATTATTAGAAAGCAAATAAAAATTTGATTTGATATGTGCTTTGTAACATGTTATAATTTTTCATTTAAAAAAAATTGAATATACAGATTATTTTGATATTTTTTTACATAATAAAAATTATAAATATAAATTGAAAAGTTTATTCAAACATCTAATAAGCATATATGTAAATAAAAAAATAAAAATTATTAACAATAACTAAAAGAAAAGCTGAAAAAATTAAGAAATGGACGTAGATCAAAAATATTTGATATTGAAAAATAAAACATTTATCTATTTGTGTCCAATAAATTTGTTCATTAAAATCTATAAAAAATAATATAAATAAAAACTCATATGAAACATAATGAATAAAAAAAGGTATGCATAGCCTATCATATAAGAAATATTATTTCAAAATAATTATTTTTTTGTACAAAAACAAAACCTACTTGTATTAAGTAAAATAAAAAATTAGCAAAAATTAAACACAAAAACAAAACAGATTTTATAAAAAATACCTTTATTCAAAAATAGCTTGAAAAACTTGTGGTTTAGTTAATAAGATCGAGACAAACTAATATAAAAAAATATGAAGGTAACCATAGAACAATTTTTTTAAGACAATCTAAAATGATAAAATTATAAAAAAAATAAAAAAAAAATTTTTCCAACTATATTAACAGTTAAAAGTTGTGACCATGTCATTAAATTGGAAGCATGACAAATGAAAAAACCGTAAAATTCAATCCCAAATAAATCAAACACTAAATGATGTAATCAAAAAAATATCAATCGTATAAAAATTTAAATAAAAAAAGGGTGGAAACCGAAATAAAAGATAAATTTGTGGGCATTAAAAAATTAAATTGCAAGGTAAAATTCAAAAGAAAAAACAATTAACAAAAGGGGGGAAAATGAAGGCTAAATTAAAAAAAGAATATTAATAAAACTTTGACAAAAGAATAAAGATCAAATTGAAGAGAATAATATATGACAAATTATAATTTAAAAAAATAAATTAAAAGCACAAAAAACTTTTCTAAAAAGGTCAAGGATGGAAATAAACACTAAAAAACAAAGGACTAAAATTAAAAAAGAAAATAAAAAAAAAAGATGACAAACATGTACTTTAACTAAAAAAAAGAGAAATATAAGAAGAAGAAAAAAGAAATGACCACCGCCAATAAACTACTAATTCATCACTAATATTTTTATATTGGAAAAAAGGCCATGTGGCAGCATTTTTAGTGAAACGACAAAAGGTTATTTTTAGAAAACTATAATGTCACACAGGTCATTAAAAAAACATGGATACCACTAATAGCTTTTTTTTTAATTTAATATTAAATTACTAAAAGTCTACCATAACACTAGAAATAACAAATAAATTAATGTAAAAGTATTTAAATACTCCTGAAATGCATAAAAGCTATTTTGTTTTATCTAAGGGCAAGGAAGTAATTTACTTATTTTAAAGTGTGTGCAAAGTTTAAAAAAATCCTTAATCAGTAGGTTTAAATTTTGTTGACTTTGAAGGTAAAAAAATATTTTTATTATATAAAATTATCTAAAAGGATAATAATATCCATGTTCAATCTTTTAATGAACAATGGGTTAGCGTGAAAGACTAAAATACCCTTATATCCCAACCTTTCAACTTTTCATTAAGGGGCACAAAGGTAAATTCAATATAGAAATTCATAATAAATTTTATCTATTATTATAGTGAATTCAACACATGTTTTAAAGTTTTGTTAATTTTATGGAGTCAATGATAATTGAATAAATAAATTTTAAAATGAGAAATAATTGATTATTAAGAGGAAAAAAATCAAATAGTTATTGATAATTAATGATTATGTTTGGTGGATTAATCAAAATGAAAACATATGATAGTTAAAGAGACTCGACCAGCTCATGACTCAATCTAAGACTTGGTTCATGGGTAAGGTAGAACAACATAAAGGTCATAAGTTGATTTGCTTAACTTGCGGATCAATGGGTTGATTCAAGTCTATTGGTTATTTCTTTAAAAATAAATTATACAAGATGGTGTCATTTTGAATATTAAAAAAAATGATATTATTTTAATTTTTTTAAAAAAATATTAATCAAATCTCATCAAAATTCTCACAGAATTACTCAGTTTTCAAGCTTATTTATAGAATCATCAGGATTTTTTTAAATCAATTACATAAATTATCTAAAATAAAAACCAGGTTAGTCAAAGGTTGAGTTCAATAAATGAGCATATCAAGCTCTAGTTAGGTTCCAAAGCACCAAAATATATTCCCCATTCATTCTTGATGCTTTTGCAAAAATATATTTAAACTGAATTTAATATTTTTATATATGTTTGCAGCATTAATATATCAAGATTATCTAAAAAAGATATCAATTAAAAACACTTTTAGATATAATGTAACTATTTTACCCAACATTGGTTTAATCATGTTTTAACTTTAAAGTTATGATTGTTTGTCTTTACTTAACAAGTGTAAGTCCATTTTATGAAACAATTATTCTTTCTTCTTTGTGTAAACATGCGACAACGTATGAGAGATACATGATAATTATAATATTATTAATAAATGCTAAAACATCAATGAAACCCTGTTGTAGCACCTAAGTGAAAACAATATTCACTGAAATAATGTTTTTGTGGTTTTGCGATTTCCACCAAAAAGAAAATTAACACTAATTATTAGAGATATTAAAATCTCTTTATACATCTATTAGTCATTATTAAATTAATTACAACTAAGTATCTTTTAAAAAAAAACATAAAAACGACCAAAATACTTTTAAAAGCAACCCAAAAAAAACATGAAGGGGAATTTGTTTTTCACAATATTTTTTTTTATTATTATTATCAAGTTAGATGAGAGACAATTTAATTTTTAATTAAATATAAAAAGTAATAAAAAATAAATTAATACTGCAACAATCAGAACATTTTTAAAAGCAAAACAAAATTAAAATTGGTATTAAAGAGGCTTTTTCATCTTTTTGCAATGTTTTTTTTTTATTATTATCAAATTATTTTATGGGCAATTTGATATTTAATTGTATATTAAAAAATAGTATATAGGCATGTGGCGTATTTACTAGAGTATGATTGACGACTGTATAATTCTAGCAACACATACAACGCCTATCAAATTAAAAAATATTATTATATTATGTTGTTGGAAGCATTATTACGTCATTTTTTTATTGGTATGGTGTGTGTCAGAGCAACGGTAGGATGGTTTGTTATTGGTGGGCTATGTTTTTTTTTCCTTTTTCTTTTTTTGCTTTCATTCTTTAAAAATGTAGTTTTATCCTTTTTTATTGTTAATATTTCAATTTTATTCCTTATACTTTTAATTTCTAGTTTTTGTTATTAGTTTTTTTTATAGAAGTTTTATTTATTTTTAATTTTATCATTCAGTCCCAATTTATCATATAATATTTTTTCTAATTTGATATTTATTCTTTTAATTGATTTTTCTTTTCATATTTTACCCTTCAATGAAAAAATTATTTGTATTTCTTATTTCAATTTTAATCCTTATTTTTTTAATTATTATTTTTTATCCTTTTATTAAATTGGTTTTTTCTTTTCAATTTCACCCTTCAATTAAAAATAAAAATTTATCTTGTATTTCAATTTTGATCATTATTCTTTTAATAGCTATTTTTAATCCTTTTATATAATTAATTTTTTTTTAATTTTATCTTTCAATATTTAATTGACTGAAAATTAGGTTTCATGGTTTTTCTAGATATAGTGTTTTTAGTCTAATAATCTGGATTACATGTTTAAAAAGTTCACACAAATTAAAATTGTTTTTGTTTTTTTTTAAAGCGTTGTTGTTTTTATTATTTTTTTATTAAGTTATCTTAATTTTATGATGTGGATCATAAATTTGATAGGATAACTTAGGTTTGCTCGACCCTAATTACCGAAGATTACATATTTATTATGTTAACCTAGATTTGTTCAAGCTATTTTTTTAGTTTTTTTTAATTTAATTTTATCTTTTTATATTTAACAAGAAATTAAGTTTCATCGTTTATCTTTTAAAAAAATTCTCATATTATTGTAATTATTTTTTTAATTTGATTTATTTATTATCATTTTTTATTTTTATCATCTAATTAAATCAAACCAATCTAATTAAATAAAACCAATTTATTTGATTCAACAACTTGAGTCATAATTTTTTTTTTTTGTTAACAAGCATTTGTAACATGTTAACATTTTTTTATATATAAAAATAAAAATTACACCAGCTGTGTAACTCGTGTCTACAGTTAAAAGATTGTGAGGAGAATAAATTTACAAGAAATTAAGACAACCATAAAGAGTGGTCGTTTCATATTCGTGCCATTTATGATCGATGATCATAATTAAAGTGTTGTGAAAGATATATAATGTCAAAACCTTAATCATACAGAATTAAGATTTATCTCCTCCCATGGTTAATAATATACACTAGAAATCAAAACAACCCTAGCATGCATGTGAAGGAGCAGCATCCGGACATGAATTTCCCAGGCACCGCTAGGCAGATGCCATATCAAGAGAAGCCAAAAGATATAACAAGACAAAAGCCATCCCCATCAAGTTTGGCGGCCTATTTTTTTGTTTAATAATATGATCTAGAGTATTTTTAAAAAATAATTTTTAATTAAAAATATATTAAAATAATAATTTTTTTAACATCAGGGTATTAAAGCCATTGAAAAATACATAAAAAAAAATATCAATTTAATTCTTTTTTAAATGAAAAACAATTTAAAAATCCAAAGCTAACACAATAACACAATTACAACGAACAAAACTAGAACTATCAAACCGTGACAGATAAACCACTTAAAACTGTACGCTAGAATACCAGCAGTAGCAGCAGAGAAACCATGTAGTCAAGGTTTCTTGCTGAAAAAACCAGAATAAAACTCCACTAAGAACAGCATAGGGTGGAGACCAATCAGATAAGCATAGGGTGGAGACCAATCAGATAACAATCGAGATAATTGAAAGAATTCAAATTAGAAACTCGAAGCTTAGACAGGTGCTGCTGAATCCTCAATCCCAAAAGATCAAGGGAATACCAAAATTTGATAGAACAATCTGTTTATCCAGTACTGCAATCTAATGCATTTATTGTATTCTTACGCCACATTGCGGTGTCTGGATCAAATCTCAACTCCCAAGTAGGCCAGTAGTGCAAATCCTGCTTTAGTGTTTGCACTTGTGGCTTCCCATCAAGATCAACGGTCTTTACACGCACACACTCGTCAGGTCCTAGTTCCTGATACAAAAAATCACGAAACATATTTTCGTAAATTAAAACACATGCGACAATATAATAAAAAAAAATGCAGTAAAATCAAGTTTGTTCTAGTTTCTTTTTTGAACAGACTTGAGAACCAGAAACCTCAATAATGTTACTGTTAAATCTCATATTTTTGAGCTATTCTGATAAGAAAGTAAGATTGAACAGAGACGAAATGCTTTCAGGCCGAAAGAACTGGAGCCATACCTTTACCACATTAGCAAAGGCATCTAAATCAGAAGTTGGTTTTCCATTGACTTGAACAATCCATTTAAGAGCAGTTAGACAATATCTATCTGCAGGACTTCCAAGAGACCACCTGACAAAATTATAAATAATTGTCATTGAAGATAAGATGTTGTAACTGGTTATCATTGAAGCGGAAATATGAGTCAACACAAACTTTCCTTATATGCCATTCCTCAGACATTCGAGGAATTCTAGTAGGATGGCTTTTGTTGAAAGAAAGCCATGTGTCCATGATGCAATATTCTATATTTTTACAAAGTTAAGCTTAACAAATCTAACAATCAACATTTGCTTGTTCCCAGAATTACAGTTTTGAGTCTACCAGTTAATTAGCTCAGTATATAAGCAATCCTCCAATATTTTAGGCCGAAGTTGTCGGATTGAAAAGATGTCAACTAATCAACTTCTTATTGAAGGCCATGTAATGCGTTCTTGCATTACAACAACAACTACCACTGAGCCGCAATCCCAAACTAGTTGGGGTCGGCTATATGGATCCTTTTGTTCCATTTTTCCACGACTGTATAATGCATTTTTGCATTAAAATAAAGGAAATCCCACAAGTAGTTTTCATCACTGTCAGGCTGTTGTTATTCCCAAGGAGACAGGAAATTCTGAGACAAAGAAATCCTTACTTTGTCACATATACTCCATAACCTTCATCAGGAAGAAATCCAAGAGTACGCACTGCTTGATGAGAATCCTGAACAAGACACCCACACCAACTTATCGCCCGTGTGGTGCCATTCCCGTCCCTAACATCTGTTCCAACAAGAAGATCAACTTCACATCCCTGGCAAGCCACACAAAAGACATAATCAAATAAATTATTTTCTCACATTATTGCCATGCTAGAAGATACGTGCATTCATTTCTAGCAAGAAAATTACAATACTTCTTTCTGACCAGTTCAAACACTCATTATACAAGCTTACCTGGCGAAAGACGGTTATTTCAAGCTTCCCATCACTATCACCACACTCCTCTAATGCTTGACAAGCATTTTCTATGTCACGGAAGCAAGTAATTGGCTCTTTGTTGACTGCCAACAACATATCACTTTGTTTTAATACGTTCTCAGCTTTAGATCCAGCATAACAACCTTCTACACACAAAACTTGTCGTCTAACTGGATCTTTCTCATCAAGTGCCTACAGTAAATAATAGTTAATAGTAAATAACAGCTGTAAAAGTATGACAAGTTCAAGATCAGTTACCCAGCATGTGAAAGACTGGAAAATGCTCACTCTTTAAAACTCAAGGTTTTAGCAGTCTGCAATCATGGTATTAAATGGAACAATCTTCTTTGGAAATGTTACTTATTTGAAAAGCATATAACCGAAAAATTACAGACTAGTATAAATTTCGGTTCACAATTACATGCTTCCAAGGCCTAAGGAATAACATGCGAATACAGCACACAAGGAAATATAGGAGAGATAAAAATATTGGACCAGGAAGAAAACATACTTGAATCCAATCATTGCTGAGACCGAAATTCCGGGCCTCTGAAAGCAACATGGGACAAAGTGAAACCTCCAAAGTCCTAATAAGTGGCATTCCCCTTTTGACACCGTTTATGAGAAGAGATGGCCCATTTCCACCACATATAATACTGTCAACTATTTGGCTGATCATATATATTGGGATACCTCGAACAAATTGATAATCCTGTGATGTAATGCCAACAGATTTTGGTTGAAAATGGAGATTCAATAATTGTAAATTCCAGCATAACAAAGCAAACTATGAGAAGCAAATTAACAATGAAACCTGATTTGAAAAGCTTCCCCATATAGCCTGCACCTTTCCACGCTCATCACACAGCACACCAGTGAATTCACGGCCAAAACCTGAAACACCACATAAAATAAGATATTTGAAACCAATATAATCCAAGACTTGGTAAATTAAGATCTGTTCTCTTACCAGAATCAAGTTCAATCACTTCCATATTTGTTGCTCCGTACCTTGGACGATCAACTTGGTGAACATATAATGCAAGACATGGATTTGTTACAGTAGATTTCCTAGACAGTGCTCGTAGATTTTTACTTAATCCAACAAGATACACTCTATCTCCCCGACATAGTGCAGGCTCTGTCTCAAAAGGTACAAACCAGCTTGGAGATATATATATCACAATTACTTGCTAAGCAAAAACATACAAGCAAAAAATAGGCAAATAATGCTGAAATGAAAGGAGTTATCAAGCAAACATAATCAAGTAAAAGGGCCAAGGTAGATTATTTTTGGATGTGATTCTATAAGTCAGCTGGCCTGAAGTTTTTATTTGTGGATTTAAATTTGCCTCGTAACAGCTCATAATAGTCAGTGGTAAAACTAACAATTATTAGGTGATTGTAAGATTTTCAATGTTGATTGCTTCTTTCAATAACTTAAATGTGTCGAGCTTGAGTTTTGCCTTGGAAGCAAGCTCACTGAGCTATGCTCAAGTCAAAATTTTATTGATGTGGAGATGACCTTGAGTTTTTCCTAGAAAAGCACAAAAAGCTTGAATTTTAGCTCGGCTTTTCTTTTTACCAGCTCCAGAAAAACCCTCATCCTCTGGGACGTCTTTCCTCCTCATTCACTCCATGGTTTAGAAGAAACATATTTATCAGACAAATTTTTTCACTATAATGCTGAAATGTGAAGATTCGCTTTCTGCAACTAAACAAAATAGCAGTTTGGAATTTAAAAGCTAAAGAAACTCGCACTTTGTGATATAATATCACTAGAGAATAAATGCATAATTAAACGCACCTGGAAGTAGTTCAGCAGCATGAACCATTGAAGCACCATCAGCTCCAAGAGCAGAGGGGTCATAACCAACAAGAGCAAAATTGTAAACTGGATGAACAAACACAACCTGCAATGGAGTTTAGGCAGTAAATGAAAGAACCAACAATGGTTTTCAGCATCTCTACTTCTCAGAATCTTACCTCCCCAGGGATTTGAATAGGAAATGCAGCAAATGATAGCATCACATCGCATGCAGATATTTCAACTGTGTTCTTGTCAATTGCAACCAACCCCATGCATTGAGAATGATGAACGATAACACCAGTCCCAGAAGATGCCACTGCCTTGACGCCATCAAGCAAACAAGATGGTGGGACATCAACCTGAAAGTATAAAGATCTATTTACTTCATTAATGAGATAGGTTTAAAAGAGAACAAAGATTGGTAGTACACTCTTAAAAAGCACTAAGACACCATGCTAATGTAAGCTCTCACAACAAACATTTATGGAGAGAAATTCTAACACATTCAACATCATTTGCAAGAAAAGCATAACAATTTGAAGTAAAAAGAAGCATTATAACAAGGATGGAGAACCCAAAAGGTCAATACAGCAGCACCTAATATTAGATAAAAGGTGGCATATGAGCTTCATAAAAAGGTAGATTGTGAATGGCATTGTGCTCCTTTTGGGTTGAGGTCATTACTGAGACTGCTTGGTGAAAATTCCACAGAAATTAAGGTCATACTATCCATTGTAAAGTACTGAATAAAATGGCTCACAGGTCCCTCCAACATGAACAATCACAGGTCCCTCCAACATGAACAATAAGCTTATTAAAAAGAAGTGGAGGACCGAATTCTACATGTTTGAACAACAAATTAAGGGTCTATTTTCAAAAATCAGTATCAAGTTAAGCATGCTCAACATGATGATGAATATTTAAGGGACATCCAACATGATGGTTATTTCTGCAATCTAAAGAGTAAAGTTGCATGCCCCTTAAATATTCATCATCAAGTTGAGCGTGGAAAAAGTTTTTCTTCAAAGGAAAAGAAATTCATAAAGCTATATCAGGAATGAATACAGAGGTTTCAGAATAGATTACTAGAAGTCAAAGCATTTAAGTGAATGCAGGCTGCTGATTCAAGGCGATTGTGGGATAAAACTTGTTAGATATTACCTCGAGGGTGACAAGAGCTGGCTCAATCAAACTTTCTGCAAATGAAGCAGTTGAAGTTGCAGCTTCAATGCCATTCAACACCGTTTTTTCTGTGGTACTTGGATCCTCCAATTTAATTTCTCCAATTTCACGAGAAGAACAGTTGGCAGCGACAATTTCCTTAGAAGAAAAATGCCCCTGTTCTTGGCACTCCTTAGTTTTAGCATTGTATTCTTCTCCAGAATGGGCTTCCTTAGAAATATGTCCATTCCTGTCTTCTATCCTCACAACACCATTTGTCAACTCCTGTTTGCTAGATTGATGCATATGTTTTGCCAGAGTAGATTCACCAGATAATGAAAATGATTGAATTTTTGGACGTTGTTCAGCATCATTGCTCCAAGATGACAGCTGCAAGAACTTAGGTTGAATAGCAGGCCTCGCTATCCATAAACCCGAACTATCATCCCGAGTGTATATCTTTGGAGCATCATACCATTCATGGCGATCAATATAGACTATCACAGACTGCGGGCATCACAACAGTTAACAAAAATCCACCAATATCCTAAACACAATCACCAGAATAAAAGGGCACAACAATGCATGATAACACACCCAAGCACATATGCACAGGCTTGAACACACTCACTCAAGCACATGTGCACAGACACAGAGATCATCCAAATTTCTATTCTAAAGATTAGAATTCTCACTTCCTCAGGCACCCAATGTTTATATTCAATTATCCATTGATTTATGCAAAGAAAAGAAGAGTTGATCTGTATTGTTCAGAAATAAAGAATACACAGAAGACTAGATATTTGAAAACTTAAACAATAAAAAAAAAAATGCAGTGCATAACAACATATCCACTAGGTAACATTTTCCTCAGCAGCTCATGCATTGCATACCTTCGCTCGATGACGATCATTGTGCCTTACATACTCCAATGGCACTCGAGCACCCCTGTATAGCTTAGAGAAAACCAAGATTAGTTCTTCAAGTTGTGATATCTCAACACCGGAAAACTTCTTAATGATGGCATGGCGAGGAACTCCAGATCTCTCTAGCATATACCTGCAGACCATGACAGTTATATCTCAACATCAGCAAAAAAAACTTAATGATGGCATGGCGAGGAACTTGAACTGAAATCTGCATCCATATTTTTTTTTCCTCCCAATTTTTCTTGTCTTTCAGTCTCAAATCTGACAAGCAGATGTTCAGGATATATTAATCCTTGAATCCAGGGCAATTTAAATTGTTTTAATCATCAAAACAAAATGAGGTACTTACATTATCAATAAAGAAAAAGCTTGCTAAGAAAAATATAGATTACATTAAACAAATGCTACATGCATTCAGACAAGGCATTTTAAGCTACTGAGGTAGAGACAACTGATTCTACATACTATAGCCTATAGTTCTCTATCACTTTCATTCATGTAATCAAATAAATGCAAGAGAAGCCAAATTAAAATTGGGAAAAGATCTGGATAAACTGACCCAGGTTCTGCAACATATACAAGACCACATTGGATAGAGAAGTTTCTGGCCTGTTTCACTCAAAAGTTGCACATGTCAAGATGTTCACAGTAAGGAGAAAACATACGCATTTACAAGCAGAATAAAAATATGAGCATCAGTTTTAAGTACTTCAAAGTAATGCTATCTGAATAAATAACTTAATCCACCCTACCTGTTGATAAGACAATGGGTGTATCACTGCACCGCTTACTTCTAAGAATCGATTAGGAGTTATTGTGTGTAAATCCTCAACCTGAAGTGAAAGATTGAAATATGACAAGTCCTCCTTTGTAAGATGCTAAAGAAATATGGAACACAAATGATCCTGGGAGAGGAATGTGAACAAATAATAACACCAATATAGATTAACGGCGAGTCTGGGGGTTGGAGTGTAACCTCTTTTTCACCAAATTTTGATTTATTTTTTTTTGCTTAAAATTATTTTTTTATGTTTTTGGATTGTTGTAATGTGTTGATATCAAAAATAATTTTAAAAAAATAAAAAAACTTTATTTTGATATATTTCTGAGTGAAAAATACTTTTAAAAACAATTGTTACCACACTCCTAAACACCCTAAGATATGAACCATGAAGTAGGATATAGATGCAAGATATGGCACCATTGACCAAACAACAGAAACACATAAACATGAAAGCATGTTGTTTGACACTTGAAACCAGTCCAATCAAGATAATATGAAAGTCATAATAAAACAAGCTATTTAAAGAATTTTCTCTCACGAAATTCGAAGCACCAAATAAGTTCAAAGGATTATTAAGTTAGTGTTAACTTACCATTAAATCAACAGTCAATGATATGCCACCCCTTTCAATCTGTAACCCAATCTTTTGATCAACATTGTCATCTAGTAATGTCTCCAATTTCAAAAACTGAGTAATTAACTACACAAAAAAATTCATCAAACAGTGTATTTCAAACTCTATGCGATATGAAAATAAACAGAAGATTGTTGGTTTGAAATAAAATGTCTTCTATATTTTCCATAGAATTCCAAATTTAGACACATGCAACATAGAAAAATCGGATGAAGGACCTTTAAAATCTTACAAATCTAAGGAGAACAAAAATAGAAAGGCAATTTGAAGTGCCTGACATCTCATATACTTTAATCTTCACAGCAAATTCTTCAGAGAGAACTTTCCTTTAGAGAGAACTTTCACCGTGGAACTAATGAGAACAAATTCATTTTTTTACCATTGTCTTGAGACTACTATTTACTATAGCCCCCACTATAAAAAATGCAACCTCGTACTGTTAACAAGGTCTATAGAGGAGAGAGCTCTGATACACATGCACAATCAGGTCCGGTAAGAAACAAACAAAGAAAAAGGAGCCCCAAAACTAGGGCCACAGCAAGAGGACGTCATGAAGAGAGAGAGAGAGAGAGAGAGAGAGAGAGGATCTGAATCATTTGAAACTGGTCCTTCTATTTGCAACAGCAAGCTAGAATTCACATTCATGGGTTAAGATTGCTCATTGCAGTTAACCAAGACTCAAGAAAGTTATGTGAATAAAGGAATAACCTACTTCCCCATCCACGGAAACAAGCATATCTCCTGGCTCTAGTTGCCCATAAGCTGGACCACCTGGCACCTATAGAAGTCCATGATCATAGGAGCAATAAAAGTAAGCAAGTGTTGTTAAAGAAATTCTTCATTGACAATTTGGAATCTGAAAGCACAAAGTATGCTCACCACAGAGTCAACAACAAGCATTCCGGTTTCACCTAGTAGAGACGCATGCCGTACCATCTAAAAAGTTAATAGCAGAATGAGAAACCTACGAATATTCCAAGCAATTACTCATGAGAAAGAAATACCTGCTCTGTTTCACTTCGAAGACCAAGCCGGCGTGTCTCATCAAATCCCTTATGGCGAAATGTTACCTGTATCATAAATCACTATATTATGTTGAACCAAAAGGAAATACAAAAAGGAGCCTTAGACAGTGTAACCATATATGAAAAATAAGATAAGCATAACATCAATATTGCTAATACCAAGAATATGGGATCGATCCATCTCAATGGAGAATATTATTTTGAGGAAGGCCATGATGGAAAACTTCTTTTAAGATTATTTAGCAAGAACGCTTGCATATCAACATTTGTTAGCAAAACTTGACCATATTAGCATATGGTCGGCTTGAAAGAGTTGAGACAGGACATTGAAAAACAAAAATAACTTGAGTACTTGAATATTTAAAATTAAGAGTTCACTATTAGTTTTGTAATTCTCTTGGTTAAAGATGTGCAGAAAACCTACATCTCCCAATTTCACAAGAACCACCGATCACAACAATTTTGGAAGTACTATAAAGTATATACGACAGACCTGAAGTGTACCACGAGGTATAGATACTGTCTCCCATTTATTGGCATGAGCATCTCTGAACTTCTGAAGAAGTCTCAATGCCCTAACAACCTGAAATTAAGCAAACATATATATCAGTGCCCAAGAAATGTAGAAGCTTATATGATGAAAACCAAACACGTGAATAGTTAAGAGCCTAAGATTTTAGAGTTGAATTTACAGAATAGTTTTGTTCTTGAGTGAGACTCCACATTATTCAACTTTATATTTCTCAAGAGGATATATTCGGAAAAATAATGCACTTTAATTTCTGTTTATAGGTGATTTGTTATTACGAGCACAAAAAAAAGAACAAAAAAAAAAACACGGAGCATGCTGTTTTATTTACTAAATTCTCGAGAGTCATCTCCATTTAATCCATATCTTGCTGCAAAAGTTGCAGTGCATTTTAGATAGCCCCTTAACCACAAAATAATAAATAGGCCCCTAAGTAATAGAGTACTCACTCTCTCTAAAGGTAAATAGAAGGCTGATGAACTTGATGCACTGCTCCCAGCATTCAAGGCCACTGCCCTACCTTGCTTATCAATTACAGGGGAACCACTGGAACCAGGCTTAGTTCCAGATGCTGCCTGAAATTGAATGGTACCAAACATGAAGAACAGTCTATTAAATAACCATGAAGCAGAAGTTATTTATAGTCACAGATTCCTACTAGAAACTAAGAAGCAATTGACAATATAGAATCTCACACTCATGAGATTGTGGGCTTAGGTCACTTGTTTAAGATCTCAAGATATGATTAAAATCTCACTCATAATATTATCGGCGTAGGTCCCTTGTTTAAGATCTCAAGATATAATTTATATTATTCTTTAATACACACTTTCAAGTGAAAACCCTTTGAACTTAAAGGGGATGGTGAGATTCGAACTCGTGATCATTTGATCATCAAGGCTCTGATACAATGACAAAGAAACAATTCAACCTAATAGCTTAATCTGTTAGGTAAGGGTCCCAAGATATAATTTATATTATTCTCTAACACACCCCCTCAAGTAAAAACCCTTTGAGCTCAAAACTTACATAGATCCATACTACCTTGTGTTTAATTTTTATCAAATAAATGAGGATGGTGAGATTCAAACTTGTGATCACTTGGTCATCAATGTTCTGATACCATATTAAGAACCATCTCAATTCAATAACTTAAACTGTTAGATAAGGTCTCAAAATATGATTTATATTATTCTCTAGTATCCTTCGTTATGAATTCAATAATGATTCAAGTAATACAAATAATTTGGCCTTCAATTGGTAGCATTAATGAATAAACTACTTACTTGCAGGTAGAAGGTATTGAAGTCATTATAACCATCTCTGCACCAGTAACACTCACCATTAAAAGAAAGTGTATGAAGTGCTGAAGAACAGCCAAGAAAAATCTTCCATATTATCATAGACTAACAACACTACTGTGATTCCTAATTCATTGCTCTCTATAGTTCAAAACTCTAGAGGGCCAAGTAACAGCCACAGTAAACCTAATGCCAGAAACTTTAGCACCATATCCATGTTTATCAAATTTTAAAATCATTACATGAAACCATAGCCTAAACCATCTGTTTCGTTCAAATTCGCAGCTATAAATGTGTTTGAATATGACCCTCTTCCATAAATGTGCGGACAGTGCATTTGTAGATTGGGAGTATTGAATCTATAGCATAGTCAAGAAAAGTTAACCCCAAGATTACAGAGAAAAGGAGTTACAATGTTAGGGAGCGGGAGCAAGCCCTACACTGCAGAAAAATGACGACTTTTGGGAGATGCATATTGGCTCAAAATCGTAACTTGATAAAATGAGCAAACTCGATAACTGGGATGAAGCCATTTATGTATATATAATCCCAATGCATGTCATCCAAGAAGAGTATTGAAGAAAATAAATTTACCATACTTTTCATAAGTAGGAGCATTTCGATCCAGACGAGCAAGGATACCAGACAAAATGGAAACCTGTAAACAGAAGACTTCATCACCATAATAAAGAAGTAACAGGAAGTGATTTGCTCACCAAGAAGATACCAACAATCTGTTGTCTCAAGGCCAAATTATGTGCAAAGTTCCAATCAAAAAAGCCATTGAAAATGCATATTCCCTTTCAAATTTTGCTTCAAAGTAACAAAGCAATATAAACACGAATAACTTCAAACGTGAAGGGGTCAATATATACCTTCTCAGAACTATCATTTCCAATAACTCTGATTTCCAGTCCAACAAAAGCAGCCTCAGGGGCAAGAGGAATCTCCTCATAGTTCAAAAATTGAATCGCATCAGGATCATATGAAAAGAATCCAAAATCATGGACCTGATAGGAGAAAACATGAGTGCAAAAGAAATTACTACATTATATATTTCATGAAATTACTACATTAAATATTTCATCATTGAGTCCCAATGGATCTTGGGCCAAATACTAAAAGCAGTCCTCCCTCGTATTCCTTGTCTCATGCATGTGCATAGTTAATGCCCAGTTCCCAGCTTCTACTTTTAAAATTATTTTTTATATGAAAAATAAATATTTTTTTAGTTATATTTTTATAGTTTTAATATGCTAATATTAAAAATAAATAAAATAAATAAATATCATTTTAATATATTTTTAATTGAAAAGCATCAAGAATCATATTACCAAACAAACAATTAGTTGCTAAGCCTACATGTTGCCTTGAAAATCATGATTTAGATCTATACTTGAATTAGATTTCAAATTAAATCAAAAAAATTAACCAGACAAAACTCAGTTGACGTAAAAAGACCTAATTTAAATTTGAGTGGATGAACATTAAAAAATTTAAAAATTAAAAATATTATTTTAATAAAAATAATTAATCATAATACATTTAGTAGCACAATGAGTGACTCCAAGTGATGGATGATTGGTATGCAAAGTCAAAAACTTTAATTTATTTTACAAAGTTTTAAGAACTACAGTTTCATTACCGACTTGCGGAAAATAAAAAACTCTAAAATAGAAGTATAAAACACTTTTAATAGACTATGATTTTTATCATCCTACGTACCAAACTATTATTCTGTGACGGAGAAAGTGTGATTATAGAAGCATAATGAACCAAATTTTATGATTAAGATTATGCAACTGAAACCTTAAATTAAAATTAATGATAATAACAAAAATAAATAAAAATAAAACTCACCGGATCTCTATATATTGGACGCACTGGAGTTTCTTCGTTGCTTAAAAATATAGCTTGGGCATTGACGGGGCCTTGAAAACCACATGCATTAAATAAATCTTTCAACTCGATAATTCTATGGGTAATTTTTTATTTTTATTTTACTAATGTTTAAATGGCAAAAAAATATGACTACCAATTATATAATTTTTTTTTATTTTCATATATATATTACAGGATCATGTCTTTATGCATTACCCTTCTATAATTAGTAATTAATTACATAAATTAATATAGATCATGTAATATATTTCAAATTAGTAACTCAGCATCTATACAACTTTTTCTGAGAACATGAAAATCTACAACGAAAAAATTGAAAGAAATAAAACGTAAATCAATACAAAAGATGTGTTAACGGTCCCGATCACTTAATATATATTATAAGAACTGTTTTTTTTCAAAAAAAAAGGGTAGAAATGTAAAATAAGAACACAAGATATTCTGATTTGGGTATGGAAAACTATATGGTTAACATTTTCCCGCTTTCCTTATTCAGTTATCAACCAAACCAAACAGCTAATAATAATTTCAAAAATAAATAAATAAATCATTGAAATAATAATAATAATAATAATAATTTTGAAGAAAAAATCATAATCACAATTTACAACAACAGCAAAAATAGAAATAGTTAAACAACATACCAGGATTGACAACATGTCGGTTAGTCAGGATAATACCGCGTTGCTTGTCAACAACGAACCCAGTGGCAGAGCCAGAGGAAGGAAGCTCAGTATCAAACGCACGACATGTCGTTGTTTGCAAAACCACCACCGCAGGGACAACCTTGTTGACGGTCTCAGCCCAATCATCGGCAAATGCTTCCTTCTCTGGTAGCAACGGCATGTCTTTTTGGAACCCCATATGATCACTCGATCGTTGGCTTTCGTTTTAAGGTTTGAAAGAAAGAAAGAAAGAAAGCTCGAACTTTGGAGTGGCTGTAGTTGATTCGAGCGTTTTAACTCATTACAGAGCAGGTAGGTCAAGCACCGGTTTTTTTAGTTGACTTGAACTTTTCTTTCTTTATTTTACTTCAATTATAAGACTAGTTTACTGGACCAAAAGAATTTGAATGTTAACAATTGTCGGAATTTCTAGGCAATTTTTTTATTATTTCTTTTTGTTTTTTTTTTGGAAAAATTCTCGGCAATGCCAAGTAAGATGATCTCAAAACATTTTTACCTTATTTTTTATTGTTTTAAATTAAACTATTCAAGAGTTACTTTAAACTAATCTAGTTGACTTAATAAATTAAAAAATAATTTATATAATCAATAAAAAAATAACTTAAAAAAATAATTAAGATTAAAATTTTTTAGCATTACAAGGACAACTATAAAATAGTATTATTTTTTATGCTAATAAAATAAATGTTAAAAAAAATCCCAAACAAAACCTCAATCTTTTACTCAAACCTCTCCTTTTGAAACCCATAAAAAGCATAACATCACTTAATCATATACCTTCATTAATTGCTATCTTGCTTACACAAGAAGAAATCATCCCATTTCTAAAAATATTATCAGGAAATTATAAGATTTCAAAGGTAAAATATTTTAAATTAACATCAAAATAATTTTTATTTTCAAAATACAAATTCAAGATTTCAAAAGTTATTTTTGGATAAAGATTTCTTTAGTGAAAAAAAAAAGAAATGAGAGAAAGGTTACTCAAAATAATTATTTATCTAAGTCATTAACAAAACATCTTTAGAGATAATGGTCAGTACAAAAGGATAATATTGTACTTAGAAAAAGATTTGATTTGTTTAGGGTAACAATAAAAAAAAGGGAATGAACATTTCCTACAATGAGACAATAGGGTATTTTTGTTTACAAAAAATAGTTTGATCATTTTAAGATAATTAGCAATATTAAACGTTGTTAGTGAAAAAAATAATGAATAATCCTCTCAAAATAATTAACAAGACAGAGAATTTTCAATAAATAAATAGATTGTGCTAGGCATCAGGAATATTGAGCTGAGAAAAATTACAAATATTTTAGAAAAAATCTATATAAGCCAACTCGAGTAGGCTAGAAGTTAAAAGATTAGAAATAACAGACTTCACCTATTAAGCAACAAAGAGATTGAAGAGAAGAGGAGATTTATATTTTAAATCAGGTAAAGATGCATGCATATCACCTAATACAAAATTAATGAACAATGTGTTCTTGCATATTATTTATAAAAAAAAATCTCGATAGGATCCATCAAAAGAAATGCCATCTCAAAATGGCCAACATTGAAAATACTTCTGAAAATTTTTTATATTTAAAAAATCTTTATATTTTTCATAATTTGATAAGTCACCGATTATAATAAGACTAATATTAAAAAACTTACCAATGATCAGGTTACCCATAAAAATTAGATTAACTAAAAAAATTTATATTTTTTTCACAATTGTGTATGTCACTTATTACAATGAAACCAATATTAAAAAACTTTCAAGTTTTTTTTATGAACAGGTAGGTCATTTATAAGAATTAGACCAAATGTAAAATCTTTATATTTTTTTGCTCGAATAGGGCACTCATAAAAATTAAACTAGCTAAAAAATCTTTGTATTTTTTAATTGAGTAGATTACCATTACAATGAGATCAATGTTGAAAAACTTTAAATTTTTTTTACAAATAAATAGGATGCTTATGAGAATTAGATCAACCTAATTGTTTTGTATTTCTTCATCTAGAAAGGTTGCTCATGAGAATTAAGTCAACTAAAAATTCTTTGTATTTTTTAAATGGACATGTTATTCATTACAATAAGACTAATGTTAAAAAACTTTTAAGTTTTTAATTAACGAATAGGTAGCCCATGAGAATTAGACCACTTTTAAAAAACCTTTAAAATTTTCACATGAAACAGGTAAGTCGTCTGGAACAATTAGATTTTTTTAAGATATACTTATATTTTTCACAAATAAACAAGTCGTTTGGAACAATTAAACAATTTTTAAAAATATTTGGATTTTTTATTAACAAGGTAGATCATCTTTTAAATGATTAATTTTTAGATTTCACTATTTCTCAATGAAAGTCATCTATCCATTTACTATTTTCAAAGTTCTCAAGATTTTTTAAAAGAAGTAAAAGTTATTTTCCATATCTATTTTTCTTTACAAATTTATAATATAGAGCCAAAAAAAATGAAATTTTCAAATATCTTTGCATTGTAAATATTATAAAAAATTGGACAACTATCATATTCTAATCTTGAATTTTCAAAAAATAATAATATAAAAAATAATAAAAATATAATTTGAGAATTGGGTCAAGGCAATACAAATTGAAAGTTTAGGAACTAATAAGAATGAAATTATAAAGTTGGAAGTCAATTTGGCAAAAAAATAAAAAGAATTGATAAGTTTAAGTACTTAATTAAACATTGAATTAGTTTAATTAATGCAATCAAGGGTTTAATTAAAAAAATATCAAAGTTCGGGGTCAATTTGGATAAAAATTATAAGAAATTAAATTTTAGGGACCGAAGTGAATAGACACTAATACTATATGGGGTTAATTGATTTTACTAGGAGTAATTTTGAAATAATTAAGAGTTCGAGAAGTGAATTAAAGATTAAATTAATTAAATTTAAAACTAAAAACTATTTTGTAATGGACACAGATTTGTTCCAGGGGTGAAATTTTTGTTTTAAAAAATGAAATTTAAAAAAATAAAGGCTTGATGGCAAGGCATTAGAACTTCAGGGGGCAAATTGTAGAATGACCCTTCCAGCCTAAAACGGCGTCGAAAACCTATTCATCGTCTCCTTCCTCTGAAGCAGGGGAGATTGTCCGAAGAAGCCATCCTGATGGCCACTGTTACACCCAATCTTCTCATCAAACCCAACCCAAATCATAAGCCCAAATCTCCACCTTCAAATCTCTCACTTTATTTCCGTCTCCTTCGCCTTCACGACGCTCCTTTAACACGAAGGA
>NW_011500230.1:163888-175731 GCF_000495115.2 Populus euphratica
CCGCCTTCCCGTCGCTCCTTTAACACGAAGGACTCGGCTCCGAAAATCCAATAATGGCAGGACTATTGGTGTTGTAATTCACCAAAATTGTACCATACCCAAGCAGTAGTTATCCTCATACAAGATCACCATCCCCAGGAAGATAATGATGGGATTTTGTATTTTGGCCCTATAAAAGCTAGCGAAGGGCCAGCGCAAAAAAAGAACCGAGAAGAGACAAAAAAGGAGGGAACCCAGAAAGCAGAGGAAGAGAAAACGCAAAAATCAGAGAGGGGAAAAACAGAAAACAGAAAAAACCAGAGAGACAAAAAACACAAAAAAAAAAAAAACAAAGGAAGAAACCAGAGAACAGGGAGGAAGCAAGAGAGGATAAAGGCAAAAAAAAGAAGAAGCAACAACAGAAGAAAGAGAGAGAAGCAGAGAAGGATCGTTGTAAAGGGGCTACCCAATCCGCCAGACGCACCATCGCCATCAGCTTCGCCTCCAGCAACAACTAAACCAGGTTCTTCTCCCTTGTTTGCATTTTAATTAACTTCTCACTGTGCAAGCATGCATGAATTATAACGCACGCATGCTTGCCTGGTTGTTGTTGCCAGCTTGGTCACCGGGCTGTACAAGTAATCGAGCTAGGTAGGCTGGATTAAGCCCGGTGTTAATGGCCGGGCTAAATCCAGCCTAAAAAAAGGGAGTTGTTGAGATTGGTTTAGGCATATACCTCGAATTCTATTAAACAATTATCTTAATCTAATAATTTAAATTTTTATATGAAATCTTGTAATATAATTTAGTCAAAAAATCATTTTAATCTAATAATTTAAATTATTAGGTGATGCTCCAATATATGATTTATATTATTTTCTAATACATATCCTTAAGTGAAAGTCATTTGGGTTTGAAACTTACACAGACCTATATTATCTTGTGCTTGATTTTTTATCAAATAAATGAGGGTGGTGAAATTTAAACTCGTGACCTTCTGATCATTAAGGCTTTGATATCATGTCAAATAATCATTCTAACTCAAAAGCTTAAGCTAAGGTAGAGCTTCGATTATCTAAGTTTCCAACCCAATCCGCATCTAAATAGCATATAAGAGGTGGGCTAATATTTTTCTAGATTGAGATGACATGAAAAATTATGTTCTTAAGGTAACATAACAACCATTTTGTGGCAGTCAAGTAATTTATAGAAGGGTAGTGCATGAATTGTGATAGCTTGTTGACTGCGAAGCTGATGTCAAGTTGAGTGAGTGAAAGATATTGCAATGCATCAATTACTCAGCGATATTCGGTGGGATAGACAATTGTTGATCCATCATTTAACTGTAAAGAGACCGAAATTGATCGAGTCTTTGTATGATGCTTACAACCAAATAAAAGTCATTGCTAGTAATAATTAAGTCATCAACATTACCCAGTGATATTTGATGGCAATGCACCAATTACTCGGTGATATTCAGTGGGATTGACAATTGTTGATCTATTATTTAATTGCAAATAGAACGAAGTTGATAATAGAGTGGTGACATCCTTGGATCTATTCATGCAAGTTTTGGCTAGAAGATCTCTAATGTATTTATGTTGAGTGAGAAACAACCCATTTTTGGTAGGAATAACCTCAAATCCAAGAAGGAAATGTAAGGGTCCCAAGTCCGTGAGAGAGAATTTCTTCCCAAGTTTTTGTACGATGCTTATAACCAAATAAGAGTCATTGCTTGTGATAATTAAGTCATAAACATTATCGGAAAATATGCAGTAGTTGACTCAATAAACATATATAAATAATAAAGAATCAAACTTAGTATTTTAAAAACTAAATTCCAGTAGGGCTTGTTTGAGGGCAAAGTACCAAGCACATGGTGCTTATTTAAGATTATAAATTGCTTTTCTAAGGTAGTAAACATGAACAAGTTTTAATTGATCTTGACCATCAGGAGGTTGTGTCATATATGCTTCTTCTATAAAATGACCATGAAGAAAAACATTATTAACGTCTAATTGTTGTAGAGGTCAACTGTGCATCACAGCAACAGATAAGACTATTTGAATGGTCACTGGTTTGACTACAAGACTGAAAGTCTGAGTGTAGTCTAATCCAAGTCTTTGATTAAAGTTTTTTACCACTAATTTGGCTTTAAATATGTTAGTTAATCCATCACCAATAGTTTTTTTATTGAGTTTATGGTATCAGAACCTTAATGACTAAGCGGTTAATAGTTCGAATTTCATCATCCCTATCTATTTGATAAAAATTAAGCATAAGATAATATGAGTCTATGTAAGTTTTAAGCCTAAAGGGCTTTCACTTGAGGGAGGTTTTAGAGAATAATATAAATCATATCTAAGACCTCACCTAAAAATTTAAGCTATTAGGTTGAGATGATTATTTGACAAACCCATTTGGCCTACTCTTTGGGCTAAGGGTGTGTTTGACAAACACACTCTTATGCCTTTTTCCTTTTTTTTTTTTTTTTAATATTGAGCCAAATTAAAGATATCAGAAAATTTTGAAAAAATTCAAGGACCCTCTTAAATTTATTTATGAGTCCCTCACATGTTTTTTTTTTATGACTTTACTTGGTATTGGGTTGCAAATTTATATTGTAAAAATATGAATATGATATAAATATATCTGTCTTTTCTTTTTTCTTTAAAGATAAAAAAAAGCTCCCTTATTGCAAAAATACAAAAAAAAAATGTTTTGCTTTCAATTTAAATTTTATTTATTTATGCACTGACGACAGAATCTGGAACATTCATATTCATTAATGCCAAAATTAGAAATACTCTTGGTATTCACTAATGTCAATGTTAGGAATATTGACAATAGAATTGAGAATTATTTTGAATCATCAATATTAATAGACATCAAAGTCAAGGATACATTACCTTTTTTTTATGTAATATTTATTAACTTTAAAGTTGAAAATATTTGTAGTTGAATATTCATTAGCACTAGAGTTAGGAATATTATAGGCAAACTATCAAAAGCATAATATAACAAATCAGTAGCAATTTAAGACAAAATTAGTAATGCATCTATTTCAAGTAGGATGTTTAAAAAGTGATAATATCTTCCTTTTCGCGTTATCAGTCATATACTATAGAATCTTTGTTAATCAGTTAGGACTTCTAACAATCATAATATTAGGTGACGACTTATCAAATAAGATGTTTTTTCTTTAAAAAATAAGATGTCAGATATTTGTTTTTTCTCTTTAAAACATTAAGGTCGCCAACAAGATTGACCTAGAATTTGCAGTCTAACTTTTTAAACTTATGATCCGATTTATGGACTTTACTAGGTTTAATAACACTATTTTTTGAAAATATTTTTTCTATGATGTGACACGATCGACTTGACAAGTTCAAAGTCTACCTAGATGATGTGTGAAAACATGGATTAACTTTGAAAAAAATTTCAAGATGATATATTTGCTTTAATATTAAGATGACCACATAGTATATCAACTTAGGCTTCATAGTTTTACTTGTCAAATCCGTAACCTAGGTCATAGATTTCACTAAGTTTAATAACTTTATTTTTAAAAACTTATTTTTTCCTCGATGTGATTCAATCAACTTGAAGGGACCAAAATTTACCTGGATGATGTGTGAAAACATGTATTGACTTAAAAAAAATTCAACATAACATCATTTTTTTTTAATATTGAGATGATGACATATTAGATCTACTCGGGATTCGTGGCTTAACTCGTCAAACTTGTAATCCGGGTTCTGGACTATACTAGTTTTTAATAACATTTTTTTAAAAAATATTTTTCACATAATTACTTGATAACAAAAATAAATGCTCATAAAATTCTATTTAAGTAAATGACATGACATTTCTTTGAGACTATAATAATTTTATAAAAACTAATTTAAAATAAATTATAAAGATAAATTCAAAATCGATCTAGAAAATGATTTAAAAAAAAAAATAAATAATAAAAAAATAAAATCCTGCTTTCACTGTTTATATCAACATTGAAAGTAGGTGATTTGCATTCTTAAAGTTGTTAGTAATTCAAACCCATATATTTTTAGTGTTGCAAGTAATAGTAATAAGAAGCAAGTAGATCAAACCCATACATTTTTATTGAGTTAAAGTTGATATATCAATACTACATTAAAATCTAATAAGAATGATTCAAGTGATAAATTAAAGAGAATATGTTTATTTTAAAATCTTAATTTAAATTAATATATTTTTCTTAAATAAACTTTACTCATGAAAATATTTTAAATTTTAATCACAATATTAAAACAATAATTTATTAAAATATTTATAAGTATTTATGAAATGTATGATATTTTTTTTATCAGATCAGTTTATTTAATAATAATAATAATAATAATAATAATAATAATAATAATAATAATAATAATAAGAATAATAATAATAATAATAAGGGCTCCACCTACATTAAAACAGCATGCACAAAGAAAAACTAACTTGTACAAATCAATGCAATCTCCAACTATTACAAAGATTATGAATGATTTGTATAATTAAAATCTAACTAAGAAGGTATACATTTATTTACAAAACTTGTTCTTTTTATAATCTTTCTTAGATAGATAGGGAAATCATCTCTTCCAAACCTTATAATTTAAATTGGAATTTCTAGACTTCACTTCGTGCATTTATTTATGCTCTACATGGAGAAAAAAGGATGAAATATAAGTGTGATCCTTTCAGTTTGGCTTTTTGTTCAAATATGTTTATCTATCCCTCTAGTTTGATAAGGATATATATATATATATATATTGGGCCCTCAGTTTTTCTTAATTTCGTTCCTTTTGCTAATGTATCCGTTGATCTCTCCAGTAAAATATGGACTGGGTAGAAAACTGTCAAAGGGAGTTCTGCACAATAACATATGTATTTAATATTTCATTTTAATAGTTATATATTGTTGACTGTAATTTTTTGCTTATGATCATATACATGTTTCTTGATTGTAATTGAAAAACCTAGCACCTTGATTTTTCTAGCATTTTGGATTGTTTTCTTTAATTTGTATTACTTAGGTGGGGATAAATTAATCAAGTTATTCAAAATTAACTGAATCAAATGATTTTTTTAATTGTTTTAGATAATTTCAGTTAAAACATTAAATAAAGTTGATTCAATTTAGCTCTTTTTTTTTAAAAAAAGAAAAAACTAACTAAACAAAACTAAATTGAATATAAAAACTCATTAATTATAAACTAAAAGCCTCTATTAAACCAAAACATAACACAATTAAAAATCAATGAATTAAATTAAACTTATTTGATTTTTAAAAATACAAAACCGAATTAAACCAAACCAATTATTTTATCAATTTGGTTTAGTTATTCAGTTCAATGTGATTCAAAATTTTTAAAAGAGTTTTTTTTTTATTCTAACCAAATTGTTGAAACCGACGCGGACCTTTGCTAAATTAAAAATTAGAAATTTACACACATTAAAACCTAGGACCCAACGAGCTTTATCCAACACTAGCCAAGCCCCCCTCCTACGCCTGTCGGTTGTCAATCCTCAGGCAAATCATAATTTCGAAGAAGGATGGCCAATTTAATTTCTTCCTTGGTGCATTAGCATCACAGTTATAGCATCTGCAGATCACAATATCATACTTAAAATTAAACATCTCTTTTGGAATTTGTCTATAAAAAACAGTATTTGGAAGCAGAATCTTGCTTGCACAACCTAAAAAACCCAAGAAAAAGCATCACTTTTTGATATAATTCAGTGAAGAGTCAACAATCGGCATAGCTACAGCTTGAGCTGCTGGAGCCACCTTGAGATGGTTTTTGTTGTTTAATCTTCAATAGGGCTGATAAAAAAGGTTCTATTAAAGTCCAACTAATTAAATTGGACTTATTCGGTCTTAAAAAATATATTAAATCGAGACGAAACAAGTTGACACGTCTGGTTTAGTTATTCAATTCAATTCAATTTGGTTCGAAGTTTAAAAAACAAATCGATATGGTTGAATTGTTCTAGTCCAAGCTAAATTGTTTGAACCAATACTCACCCCAAAAAAAAAAAAAAAAAAAAAAGAGGTTTGAACCAAAACCCCCCCCAAAAAAAAAAAAAAAAAAAAGAGTGCCCGCTGGTAAAATTAAAAATTAAAAAGCTTGCATTCATTGGGGATTGGGCCTTACCAAAATTAATAAACTAGTAATAAATCCTAGGACCTAAGAAGCTTTGTCCAGCGTTAGCCTCAGAACCTATTCATGAATGTTGTCAAAATACCAAGCAAATCATAATTTTCAAGTTTTTGGTCGTGGAGTGATCATAGGATAAATTCAAGTTATTTATTTTTATTAAAATGATAATGTTTCATTTCTTTCTTAGCTTTGCCCTGATCAAGTTTATACTAGATTTGCCTAGTTCTTTAACTACCAACAAGTGCTCAAGATTTGGATCCTAAACTCCATATTAAAACTATCCACCATTTATGCCATATTTCTATGACCAAGATCTTTAATTACTCCATCACTTTAACCAAGGGATTCAAAACCAAACCAATAAAAGCTCCTCTACTTGTGAAATCTCTTATCTACTTATTAGACCATTCTATAACCTAATAAAACCTTAGAAAAAAGTGAGAAAGCTAACATTTTATATATGAATAGTTGAACGCTAATGGTACCCACTAACCAAAACCCGTTCTAAAATCTTGAATCCAATCAAAGCCTAATAATTCTTTGCAAGGGTTCTCTAAGCAATATCACAAAGTGGTTTATGTCTTTAAAAACTCAAACAAAAGGAAGCAACTTCATCTTTTGAAAAAATGAAGAAAATGAGCAGCTTTGTCTTTATAGAGGACTGCCCTTTATAAATAACATGTGATGTGGACCCATGAACAAGACAAATGGCATATCTCTTTCCAACTATTTAATTTTTTTTACAAAAAAAACCAACATTTTGCTTCTCCCTTTTTATGGACTCGTGTTATGCCTGTTTAAATTTCCATGAGCCAAGCCTCAATGACCTTGAAAAATGCACTGTCAATCTTCTATGCTTTAAGTCTTTTCAAAGTTTCGACAATAAAGATAATAAAGACTTAGGGGAAGGAACAGCTAAAGGACCTAAACTAAACAACCCTAGGCTCATGGGTCCAATCTTCGGAATGAATCCTTTATCCTTACATAAAGACTCTAAATCATTATGTTCACCAATTGTGTTCAGGGATCACTCTTTCACCAATTCCATGAAAAATGATCCACAAAGCCACTTTTTGAGAAGTCCATTCGGCCTAACTACGCGTCATCCTAGTCATCTTTCCAAACCTGCTCTTTAAGAGCTGGGCCTGGGACTTTCATGCTCGAGCCTATGAATCATGCAACCAAGAAGTTCTAACCTAGTACATGTCTACCACCTAGCAACATTTACCTAAGAACCCCACCAAATAAGGAACATATCAATACCATCAGAGCATGTTTTGCCTAGACCTATCCCCTGATCATGAATTAGAGAATTAGAGAAAGAATTAGAGGGTGAAAAAAGGAAAAAGAAAAGCATTCTTCTTTGCTACTTTTATTTCCTATATCTTTACCAAGTTAATTCCTTTTTTGCATATCACACATAACAATTGTATCCACTTTACTTCCCTTTACCTTGATAATATAAATATTTGAGAGTCTTCTAGACCCTGCAAAGAGTTTATTTTACTAGAGATTATGGACCTAAAAGCCCAATCACACTTGAAGCTCATCACTCTACCGTGAAAAAAACTCATGATTCTTCGGAGCAAATTTCATGTTTTGTTACAATTACTAGCATCTTCATTCCTTAATTATTAACGGCTTTAGCTTTGAAGGCCCCCTTGTTTTAGAGAGAGAGTTATTTTGCAAGTCTCGAGAGAGAATTCAGTTTCACCGATGTCCATTCCTAGTTTGCCCCACCTTTCTACTTATTTCGAAAAATAGCCAACATCATCCAAAGAATAATCCTAACATCTCTATACCAGCCCAAGCTCCTAATCACTAGGGCCTCAGCCTAACCATTTATTAATGAAACTCATCGATTTTTTTAATGACCTGGGACCCCGACTCTTGTTTACAAACATGTATAGTTTCAAACATGTATAGTTTAAAAGGTTTATAAACATGTATAGTTTAATGGTTGTGTATGTTGTATAGTGTTTTTTTCTTTCTTTTCAAAACTTCCGAATAAAAATCATAGCTAGAACTGCATCTTCTTTTATAGTTAAATATTATGGAAATATTATTATTGGAGACTTTAAGTATATTGGAGGAATGAGACATTAACATTAGTTAATTCTTCTTCTTCTTTTCATTTAAATGAATGTTGAATCATGTTTGTTATTGTTTAATGAATTAAATTTTTACAAACTTTCTTAAATTTATCCATTTTTTTTCATAACTTTTAAATCTTTTCTTTGTAAAAAACAGTTATTGTTTTTAAATAAATATAAATGACTTGTTTAACCCAAATTTGACAGGATAAAATTAGGGTTAATATGTGTTTGACTTCTTCTTTTGATATACAGTCTCATTATGAGAAGGATAGCCATAATCCAAGATACTCAATTTTAATCAATTGCTAAATTTGGTTACCTGTTAGTACTTAATTACGATGTATAGATTACGAATTAATTTAGATTTATTCTCTCAAATTTAGTTTGTATAGAATAGGGTTATTGTAGATAAATTATTACAAAATCCTGGTTCATCATTTAAGATTATGGAACAAATCACTAGAATTATTATAAATCTTTAAATTTGTATAAATTATATACACGACAATCTAATTAATGAAACCCAAGAAAAAGAACCACTTTTTGAAATAATTTAGTGATCTGACCAAGCCAAGATGATTTTTGTCATTTAATTTTCAGTAGGGCTTTATTAGCCGGATATGAGAGCAAAATTAATGCATATGCTAATAACTAGTTCATTAATTAATTACAAAGTCAATCATGCTTACAAAGATAATTCACACCCCCACTTCATTTGTGCACTAAATTCACATAAATATAAGAATTAAACATATTAATATGTCATAAAATCAGCTCCACTAGACAGATAATGAAGATTCTTAAACACTAAAAAACGCCTAAACAACTATCACTAACGTTTAATAAATACCCAGTCTAGATAGACACCACCTGTATCATTCATTCATTCTCTCCCCCTGTTAGCTCTCCTCGTAGTTGTAAGATTTGAATAAGAGATTAACTTAAAAAAAACTGATTAATAAGTTATTTGATTAAACTAAGGCCACACGAATTAATTGAAATCAATTATTTTTATTAAAGCAAAAAATAATATTATCTTTTTTAGGATCATCTAATCAAGTTTAAATTAGGTTTGATTGAGCCTATTAAATTACTAAAAACTTGATTAAATCAATCGAGTTTTACTAAAATAATATCTTGTTTGATTTAATTAAAAATCTAAATGTTGATTTTTTTTAATCTTTTAGGGGATAAGCCCATTTTGACTACTATGCTCTTCTCTTATGCATAATATATAAAAAGACAATCAAAGAATATATATACAGAGAGAATCAAGGAATAAACCCAACAAAGAAATGTTGTAAGAACTAAAAACATGCAAGTATCTTAATGGCTAGGGCCTCAGCCAAACCACATGTCAACGATAGGCTCAACCATTTTTCTAGATGCCCGAGACCCATAGCCTAGCTCATCAATAAATATATATAGTTTATTAGTTGTGTATTTGATAATCAAAACTATATAGTATTTTCTTTCCTCCTTTTATTTTCTAAACTCCCCAAGAAAATTATAAGTAGAAGTGCATCTTATTATTAAAAAAATAAATCTAAAAGGAATAATTCTTTTATTGCAGCATGTAAGGTAATTCATAAGTAATACTATTACTTCATTGTCCGTAGAGTTAAAAATAATAATTAAAGGATGAGTCAAAGGATATTTTAATATTTTTTTATGGTTTTTTTTGTTATACTCTATTTGGATTAAGAGCAAATTAGTATTTTTATAAATAATAATAATAATAAAATAACTAATTATGCATGTGTCCTCTTAGGTTACGTGGGTTAGTCAAGTTAACCTGAGTTGCTTTGAATTTTTTTATTGTTTTTATTTTTCAATTTCATCATTTGATGTTAAATTATTAGATCTTGAGATTTCTTAGTTTTTATGTTTTTTTTTTATTCTACAGGGTTATTCCTAGTTACAGGTTCATAAGATTAACCTAAGGTAATTCATTTTTTTATTCGATAATTTTTTATTTATTTAACATAGATTTTGTTTTTATGTCATTTTTTTTTAAAATAGTTTTTTTTACCTTCGTCTCATGTTGCGAGTGGTGGGCTAGTAGAATGAACCCGGGTTAACTCGAGTTTTGTTTCTTAGTTAATTTTTTCATTTTATATTAGTTTTATAGGGCTTTGAGCTTTTTTATTTTTTTATTTTCTTGCTCTGGAATTATCCTGAGTCACAGAGTTAATCAAGTTAATTCAAGTTCACTCAAGTTATCATTGTTTGAATATTTTTTTATGTTAGAAAAAATAAGCTGTCAATGCAAGGAAAAAAATCTAGTTTTTCTAGCTAAATATTGTGGAAAGATAGTTGCTAGAAACTTCAAATATATTGGAAGAATGAACATTAATATTTGTTAATCCCTCTTTTCACTTAAATAAGTGTTTGTTGTGTTACATTATGTGATTCAATTAATTATATTATTTATAAGCTTCTTTAATTTTATACATGTTTTAGTAACTTTTTGGGAAAAAAAATTAATGCTTCTTGGTAAAAATAAAGCAGTCAAATCCATTGCCTTCCCCGAACGTATCCGGATAAAAATTAGGGATAAAAATTAGGGTCAATATGCATTAACTAATTTTCAAGAACATTCCCAGCCTGAAACAGATAACCACAACCTGAAAACTCATCGATTGCCAACTTTGTTTACTTATTAGTACTCGCAATATATGCAGAGTAGTTTAGATTTATTCTTTCAAATTTAATTTGTGTAGAATGGTGTTAATTATGGGGTTCATCAGTAGAAGTATTAAAAATTATTAAATTTGTATATATTATCAATATCATATTTAGAATGTGAATCTTTTCATATTTAATAGCATAATTATAATTATGAAATAATATAATTAATAATGAATCAATCATAGAATAATATGGAGAGATTTAGAGTGATATTGAGGTTTTTGGGTTTGGTTTATGATTTTAGGTAATGAACCAGATCTATGTAACAATCTGTCGTTTTTCAAACTCTACAAATCGTTGTTCGAAAATCATAAATTACAACTGGAGAGCTTTCGGTTTGAATTCAGGAATCAAACTTTGCCACCACGGGAGGAAAAATGAAAAGCAAACACATACTTTCATACAATGTTCTACGGATTTATCTTCAGGAAGACAGAAGATTTCAAGTGTTTCGCTATTCTTGTTGAACAAGAGCAAATGCCAAGACCACTCCAAGCACAAAGTAAATGCAATAACGTCGGCATCAATTGAATGACCGGTCAAGCTTACAAATTATTGTAACCTAATTTTGGATTCACTAAAATTTTCTCGAATGTTATTTTTTTTTATTATTCATAACAAGACAAAAATATAATAAATAAAAAAAAAAGAAAAAAAAAGTTTAAAATATATTTTCTCGAGTCAACCGCATCTTTCGATCAAAATCGAGTCCACCAGGTCAATACAGGTTAAATGATGTCGACCGGGATAAAAAATGAGTTTCAGGCCGTTTCGGGTCAAAACCGTTATTTTCGGTCAAAACCGAGTCCACTGGGTCAATATGGGTTAAACTATGTCGATCGGGATGAAAAATGAGTTTCGGGCCAAAATCATCATTTTCAATCAAAACCGA
>NW_011500230.1:175902-177101 GCF_000495115.2 Populus euphratica
CTAGGATAAAAAATGAGTTTCAGGCTATTTTTGGTCAAAACTGTTATTTTTTGTCAAAAAACCCAGTCTACCAAGTTGATACCCGTATAAAGATTTTTTTGTAATTAAAATTGATTTTTAGCGGTTGAAAAGCTTTTTATAATACTGATTTGAATTTTTAATTTTACCCCTATAAATAAATATTATTATTATATATAACAAAACAAAAAAATAATACAATTTTGTCACAGTAGGCGGAGGATTTCTGCCGATGGTAGGTGGTGGAGCTGTACATTGAAAATTTTGCACAATCCGTAATTAACTGCACAATCTATGATTCATTGTCTCCTATCATTGGCTATAAATAACCAACGAAACCAAGCCAACCAGAGGAGAAAAAAGAAAAGAAAACAAGAGAATTCTGAATTCAAGAGCAAACTATTTATATTACTATTTGACATTGTTCACTTATTTTCTACTTTTTCTTCATGCGAGTAAGATATTAATTTTTTTTAAAAGAATTTGAAAAATATCAAAAATATCCTAACCATTAGATCTAATAGTATTTAAATCTGAGCCTTTGATTTTTTAGTATATAATAGGCTTTACCACATCGGATTAAAACCTAAATCCATCTCAGCCTTTAAAATAATCTGCCATTTGATCCTGTTGTGCCACGTCATCAGGTGTACCAAACACTTGGTACACCGCGACACATCAGATCATAGCCTAGCCCATCTGGACCGTCCGATCAACTTGCAGATCAAGCCAATCATAGCCGCACGATCTGTTCATCTGCGATCCAACGACTCCCAGGCTTCAGACGCACCGGTGCACCATACGCGTGTTCACACCGTAGCAAAGCTCAGAGTCTCTCTCTCCTCTTGCTGGCGATTCTCTCTCTCTCCTTCGATCTTCCATTTCTGGCCATTTTAAGCGGTCGTTCCACATAAAGGTGCATCGCCTCCTCTGAATCAAAACCCCTACCGTTTTACACGTTTTCACCGGAGAATCTGGCTAGAAAAAGGCCGCGACAGTCATCGGTCAACCGAGTTTCAAGTCGACAATTCTCCCTTGTCAACCATCAACGACCCTTCGAGACCACCACCATCAAAATACTCGTCCTCAGATCTACCAGAATCAACCATCTGTTGGCCGGAATCTCACCGGTAAATTTCTCCGCCACCAATAGTAGCCGCGCGTGAGCCACATGGGCCGCC
>NW_011500230.1:177122-179537 GCF_000495115.2 Populus euphratica
CGACATTTTAGACAAAGTCTCCTAATTTTAGGGACTGATGTCATTTTTAACGTGTCTCCTATTTTTAGGGACCGACGTTAACCATCTTAAAAAATTTACGAATAAGCTCAAAATATAATAGCATTTGAATCAAATGAAAAACACACAAGTAAGGGTAACCTTTCTCTGAAAGGATGTTTTAAAGGTGGTGTCTACCTTCTCTTAATCATAACTAACCCAGTACCTGAATCTTTGGGACTAATGTCTAATTTTGGATTTCTAGTTCCCTCAAATTACTAGATGGCGACTCCAATAAAATCTTTATTTCCCCTAATCAAGAAAAAAAACTATTTATTATTTTTGTTAAAACAAACAAAAAGAGTGGAGCCGTCGCTTGACGTCATGTAGCGACACAAACTATCAGCAAGCGTAGCAGAGGGAAAGGAAGCAACTTTTGCTACCACATCATTGTCACTGATATCACTATCAAACAATGAGTGAAAATAAATGAAATTACATATAGAATTTTTATTAATATTTTTTCCTCATAAAAATAATTTCATCTCTACTTTTGTCATAAGAGACCAATAGAAAATACCCGTCGGTGTATACCGACCATATCACCGACAAAACATGTCTGTCAGTATATATTGATTGTACCATTGACAAATTATGTAATTTTTTAGAAAGTTGGAACGGTGTAACGTTGTGGATTTTTTTTCAAACAATTTTACCTACTGAATGATCGAGAGATTCAAACTGGGATCTCCGTACAGTAAAGTGGCGCATTCACCAGCAGAATCACTAATGGGTATACTGATGGAAAATGTTCGTCGGTGATTCCATTGGTAAAAGCCACTATATACCCACTCTTCCAACACTCTCTTCCTCCATTTCTCCTTCTTCTTCCCCTTCTTCCCCATCCCACCTCTCCCCTTCCAAACTTCAGCCAACCACCCATCCCAACTCTCCCTCTCTTCTCAACATAAGCACTCAAGTTTCTTATACTTTTGTACATGGTCACAACATACGCTTTTGTGGATTTTATTATTTTTTGTAACTAAATCTATCCTTTTAGTTTTAACATTTAAATGTGAATTTTATTGTTTTTTTAGTATATGTATTTTGTTAACATATGTACTTGTTTAATTGTTATTTGTCAAAAAAAACTTGTACTATGAATGTATAATTTTGTAGTTGTTATAGTTTGTTTTAGATTTTGTCAAATTATATTTGTTTGTAAATTGTTGAAACTTTATTTTAATTTCACCAAATTAGATGTGTTGTGATGAAATAAATAATAGCTTGTTTAACAGGTCTGTTTTATTTTTTATCAATTCTATTGCGAAGTTGTGATTTTTGTAAATTTATATATGTATAAATTTGTATGGCATTGATAGTTGATAATTGACAATGAATATGTCGGGGCAAACCAATATTTTTGTTATGTTTATTTTTGTAACATGGTTAATTAATACATATTGTCGTCATAATTTTATAAAGATTCGATAGAAGTTATAGATGGTCTTTCATGGATGTATCGAGACTCACCCTAAGGATTGCGAGGGATGGATTATTGTAATAGGGTTCAGGGTTTCATTAATTTCACAATATTTATCCTGAGGAATTTTACTAATTACGGTATTAGGTGTCCATTTAGGAAGTGTACAAATAAAAAGTTTATACATTAAGATGTTATAACGATGATCTTTTAACCAAAAGGTTCATAAAGGATTACTTATGTTGGTATGCACACAAAGAACTATTTGTTCCTAATGAGAGCATGATAGAAAAGGTGGTTGGGTCAACTTCTAGTACTAGCAACATGCATGAAGTTGGAAATGACAACAACAATCCTTACAAGAATATGGTTATAGATGCAATGAGAATGAGTGAAGGTAATGTCAGTGAATGTCCAATCGTAGAAGAAAAACCTAATGCAGATGCAACAAGGTTTTTTGATTTATTGAAAGATTTCGATGAACCATTATGGGATGACTGCACGAACCATAGTAAATTATTGATCGTAGCACAGATGTTCACCATCAATTTAGATCACAGGTTGAGTGAGGCCGATTATGATAAGATTATAAAATGGGTGAGAAATATTTTATTTGAAGGGAACAGGCTGGAAGAGAACTTCTATATTGCCTAGTCCATGATGAAACCCCTCGTTTTTGGATACAAGAAATTTGACATGTGCCCTAACTTTCACATGTTATACTACCTTAAAAATGCTAAGCTGACTAAGTGCATGACATGTGGGCATTCTCATTACAAACCCAGAATCGGCAGAGAAAAGACTCGTGGCTGATTGATACTTAAAAGTGTATTTTTATCAAGGTTTTATATCATCATTTTGCACTTGAAGTATCAATAACTCCTTAACTAAAGCATGTTTTATAATAATATATCTAATAATATAAGATACCTTAA
>NW_011500230.1:180668-191460 GCF_000495115.2 Populus euphratica
GAGAAGACATTAATCTTTTAGTCGTGTTAGTGGCATATGAAAAACTTAGATACTTCTCAATCACACATAGACTGCAAAGGTTATTCATATCACCAAGAAGTGCTGGGCATATGACATGACATGAATCATATCATGCGGTTGATGAAGTGACGGTGCATCCTTCTAATGGTAAAGCATGGAAACATTTTAACAGTATGCATTTATACTTTACAATTGAATCAAGAAATGTGTATTTTGAGTTGTGTACAGACAGATTTAACCCATTCGGGTCATTTACCGCTCCTTAATCTTGTTGGCTGGTCATATTGACAATTTATAACTTGCTATCAAGGATGTGTTTGAGGCTGGCGTTTATGTTTTTATCTATGGTCATACCAAGTCCAAGCAGTACAGGGTGGAATATAGACATTTGTCTTCGATCATTGATTGATGAGTTGACGCAACTATGGTTCTTAGGAGCTTTGACTTACGATATCTCGAGAAAACAAAATTTTGTTATGAGAGTGGCTTTGATGTGGACAATCAATGATTTACTTGCTTATGAAATGATTTTTGGTTGGAGCGCACAAGGAAAACTAGCATATCCATACTGTATGAAAAACAACAAGGCATTCACGTTAACAAATAGGGGTAAAGCTTCTTTTTTTGCTGTCACTTTCGTTTCTTGCCATCGAATCATAGGTATAGAATGAACAGAAAGGATTTTTTATTGTTGGAAGAGTTGAAAAGGATGTTGCACCCCCGCGTCCTTCTGGTAAAGAATTGTATAATATTGTGTCTGAGTACGGTGACATTTTGTTTGGTCTCTAATTAGGTAAATAGAAGTTTCTTGGTTTTGGTTTGACCTATAATTGGGTGAAGCGAAGCATCATTTGAGAACTTTCTTATTGGAAGACCAATCTTCTCCACCATAACCTTGATGTCATACACATAGAAAAGAACGTGTTTGAGAACATTTTCAAGACCATTATGGATATGAAGGGGAAGACAAAGGACAACGTTAAGGCTATATTGGATTTAGTGTCGTTTTGTAACCGTAAAAATATGGAGTTAATATGTGATGGGTCACGGGTCGTAAAACCAAGAGCAAGTTTCATGTTAGAGAAAAACATATAACTATAAAGAGCAAGTTTCATGTTAGAGAAAAACACAACTACTAATTTACAAATAGCTTAAGAGTCTGCGTTTTCCCGATGAACATGCCTCAAACATATCAAGGCTGGTTAATACGGAGGAATGTAGATTATTTGGAATGAAGAGTCATAACTCCCATATGTTTATGCTAACACTCATCCTATTAGCTTTTCGTGATTTGTTGCCAAGGGGATATGGGATCCATTCACAAAGATCAGTTATTTCTTAAGAGATATATGCTCTAGCAAGTTGAATGTTGATCACATTAAAAGTCTTGAAATGAATATCATTGAGACAATATACAAACTTGAGATGATATTCCCTGCATTATTTTTTAACTCAATGGAGCATCTACCCAAACATTTATTGTTTGAGGCAAAAGTTGGTGGACTAGTCCAACATATGTAGATGTATCCATTGAAGAGGTTTGATATTACAGTTGCTATGTAAGTTATACTTAAACGTTTCTTAATTTTTTTAAATTGATAATTTTTTATTAATTCTATATATTCATGTACTTGTTCAATCTTAAAAAAAAAGGTTAAGAATAAGGCGCATGTTGAGGCATCAATATATGAGGCTGGTATTGTTGAGGAGATCTCAACATTTATCTCATACTATTTCGAGCCTCATTTGAGAACGAGGATCAAACGTGTTCCACGACATGATGATGGTAGTGAAGTGCCTTCAAGTAAGAACTTGTCAATATTCTCCAATCATGGACGACCAACACCTAAAAATGTCATGAGGGGAATATATTTGTCTAAAATAGAGTTTAGACAAGCACAAATTACGTTCTATTTAACTGCAATGAGTTGAGACCTTTTATTAAGTAAATAGATGTTCAACTTAAACTTTGCGAAGAGTGTACTATTTATTTACTGTGATACCATAAACTTATATAATTTAGAACAACCTTATAGGCAACATCAAAGATACTTACTATCCAGTAACTCACAACTGACCGAATCCCAGATCTTTCAATTACAGGATGAATAACTTGCCACGTGGTTTAGAACATATATAAGTCATATCACAAACTCATTATCTCTTGCAATGTAATTAATTATATGTCAATATTACATAATATCTATTTATTGATTATTGTTATATTTGATATACAAGGTTTATTAAATGGGATGTAGTGCTGCTACTTCACTATCTTTACTAAGCCTAGGTCATGGAAGAAAAGTCAATTGTTATAATGGGTATTTTGTCAATAGATATGTCTTTCATAATGAAAAATACGGGCATGGAAGAAAGACAAACAACAACAATATTTATATTAAGGGATCAACTCTTAGTAAGTTTGAAGTTGACTACTATAGTAGATTAGAAGAGGTTATCGAACTGCAATATCATAACAAGGAGAATATAATATTTTTATACAAATGCTATTGGTATGACACAACTAACAGAGAAATCAAAGTAGATCCTCACCATGGTCTCGTTGAGATCAACTCAAAAGCTAGACACCACAACGTAAATGATGTCTTTGTGTTCGCAAAGCAATTCTAACAAGTTTATTATACATACACCCCTTTATTTAGAAATGACCAATCAAGAGCTGATTAGTTATTCATTTTGAAAACCAAACCCAGGGGTCGTGTCGAGGTTATTTAGGATGAGAACGAAGATACAAGTGTGATAGATGAAGTCTTTCAAGCTAGTGAGTTGGTTGAACCATATCAAGTTGCTCCTTCGATTGACTTAGAAGAAAATTTGAATTCTCATGTTTTTTATGATAGTTTTGTTGATGTTGACGCAAAGAAGTTGATTGTTGTTTTGAACTCTAGTGGACTACAAAATGATGATGAAGAAGATGATAACCATAATGAAGAGTGCAATGAAGCTGATAACAATTCAATTGAGGACGAAGATGAAAATTCTGACTAAATATATTATAAAGTCTTATTTTAATAATGTAATATTAAGGATAATATTTTAGAATATGAAATATTTACTTTATAATTGTTAACTCTTGTTGTTGTGTTGTGCGTGCTGTAAGTTTGCAATTCAAGCTTTTGTGAATGAGGATGGACAAGCATAAAAACAGCACTTGGAAAAAGATGAGAATGGGACCCGTCGGTATTTCAAAGATAGTTGAAAAAAAATTATAGCATTGTGCCACAGTCACCGATGCTACACTAATGGAATGCGACCATCGGTATTTCACAAAGAATTGCAAAAAAATTACAGCATTATGCCATAATCACCGACTGCTATACCAACAAAATTGGACCATTGACATTTCAAAAGGAGTTGCAAAAAAAATTACGACCCTTGCCACAATCACCAACAGAGGGCACATATTCCAACATGCAAGACTGTTAGACTGCCTGTACAGTTACCGATGAATTCAGCGACGGACCCAAAAATCCAATGTGCATGTGCTCTGACACAGTTACCAACGGATTTTCCAAAATCTGGAGAGATTTTCAAAATTTTAGTGTGAATTTCAAAAAATCACCAATTGAATTTAATGCCACCGCCCAAAAGAATATTATTCTATTTTTTGTTGGAAATTCCATTGATAAAACTGCAGTATAAAACCCTCCCTCCATGGTTCATTTTTTCCTGGCTCCTCAAATTCTCTTTTGCTCCTTCTCTTCTCCTCTTAGAATCAAAAGTATGATTCTTCTGTGTTTTTCATTATATTTTTATTGATTTCATTGTATTTTTCAACATATTAAAAGGTATAATTCTTCTTTCTTTATCTTTGTATTTTTTTTACCTTTTTTTAAATTACGATTATTTTTGTGGTGTTTTTTGTTTTGTGTATTGTTTGTAGATAAAATCTTGAAATCAATACACTACTATGATAAACATCTTTCATTCCTAAAGTTTTTAGTTTTTGCTTTTGATTTGTTCAATTTGTTTTATTGTTTGTATTGCTATAATAATTGAAAATTTTGTTAAATATGAGTTGTTATTGTTGAATTTACCTTTAAAATGTTAATTAAAATATTTAGTTAAATTTAATTAGTTTATATATGTTAATTTTATTATATTATTGCTTGTTATGTTTTTTATTATTTTGATTAATTTTAATAGTTATTTATCAATGTGTATAGATGTTGAATTTTTATAAATGTTAGGTTATATAGAGTTGATTTTATAATATTTGTGTAATTATGAATATTTGTAAGTATGAAAACTGTTGATAGTATCTAATATAGAGGAGGTGCTGGTGAATTTTTTACATAATTGAATTTAATTATTTAATTATTTGAAAACATTTCTATAGATGTGTTGAATGAAAATTTAATTATTTAATTATTTATCTTGTCATAATTATTTGATAATTTAGTCTCTTTTAGTTGTCATTATTGAATTTTCCATGGAAATGGTAATTAGGAATGAAGAATTAAATTTCATTGTTTTATCTTAATTTTATTCTCTTATTGATTGTTATGTCTTTTTTTATTTCCAGTAAGTTTAAATGTCGTTTATGTATTTTTATAGATATTAGTTGAAAATATATAGATGTTCAATTTCTATAGATGTTAGGTTGTATATAAGATTTTCAAACGAAGTCAACTTGTTTGTGGTTACTGTAAAGATTTCTAGGTTTGAAAACTATGGGTAGTGTCCAATATAAGGGAGGTGTTGCCAATTTTTTTTATACTGTAAAGATTTGTAGGTTTGAAAACTATGGGTAGTGTCCAGTATAAGGGAGGTGTTGCCAATTTTTTTAAAATAATTGAAATTTATTATATAATTGTTCATATAAATTTGCGTAGATATATAGAATGAAATCTACAACACATCGTCGGCAGACGGTTGCAGCTAGTTCTTCTAGCAGCGAGGAGGATGTATTCTTAGGTGTTGATTACAGCGAGAAAGCTGCGCCTACTTGTGATGCTGCCTCTTTTAGTGTGGTTTCACAATGTAGAAGCGGTGTGCCTTCATAACGGGGTCAATTCACTCGCAAGTACCAAGCACAATGAAAGAATGATCTCTCAATATAAGTTTGTTTAGGATTTATTTTACACACACACACACACACTTATAACATAATTTATGAACAACTAATTAATATTTTATTAATTTTATGTAATTTCTGTTCATAAATCCTAAAAAAAGAAGCAAAAAGATATGCGAGGGATAACCATCTTTAAGGATGGAATGAGGTGGCGGTTTGGTGGGAATTCAAACCGTCATTCATCTCAGGAGATATATGGATGACATATATTTATCACATAATGTCTGAGCAGTTTACATGGCGCTCACAGTCTGGCGCTAACAACTGAAATCGGCAAATTCATGGTTCGTAACCATGCACACCAGTGGTTCTATCCCTTTTAGCGCACATGCGAAGCAGCAGTTTACATGGCGCTCACAGTCTGGCGCCAACAACTAAAATCGGCAAATTCATGGTTCGGTAACCATGCACACTAGTGGTTCTACCCTTTTAGCGCACATGCGAAGCAGATAGTAAGATTAATTTAAGTGTGTTGCTTATAAATATATTTAACTTGCAATTTTTTTTTCCTTATAGGCTACGTCTTTTGAACATAATCCGAGTCCAATGGAGTTGTTTGTAGAGATGAACGTGCGGAGTTAAGACCGCCAAATGGGGGTGTAGTAGTTCATAGACAACCATGCTTAGCACTTCGTGTTATGTTCGTTCAATCATTTAATTTTGTAAGTTATTATTTTCTTGAATTGTTTATGATGAGTTTTTTTTTTTAAATTAGGAGACCTATAATAACCCGTTAAGGGAGAGATATGGAGACAATCCTTCGACCCATCTAGATTTTGATTCGGATTTATGAATGGAGGTAGGATTATTTGGTGGACCCAGTAAAAATCAGGTCTTCAAGCTCTCCAACACTACAGCTGAAAACTTGCTGTCGACCCTTAGTGTCTCAACCGTTGGGAGCTCTCCATCGGTATCGAGCACCCAGTCAGAGGACTTCATGACCTTGAAACAACAATATGAATGACTCTTGATGGATTACGATCAACTCCATCAAATGATCATGGAGATGAGATCAAGGATGGGTAATCATACATGTGCAACCCTTTCTTAGCCGTAAAGCCCTGGGAACAACCAGCCTCCTCCTCCTCCTCCTCCTCCTCCTCCTCCAACTTCGCCGCTATTCTAGTTTAATTTTATTTTTTAAATACATTAAATTTTTAATCAATATTTGGATGAATATTATTTAACACTATTTTTATATTTTTTTTATGTTTAATACAATTTTATTTGGTTATTTAGTTTTTTTAACTATTAACAAATAATTTTTTTAAAATATTTTAAATACATACTGACAGCTTTATCGATAGAACTAACCTGTCAGTATTTTACCAAGAGTTGCGAAATAATTACCACCAATGCCACTATTACCGATGGATATATTCAATCAGTGTTTACCGTTATTATTACCGACAAAATATATCTGTCAGTATTTGACAGAGAGTTCTGAAATACTTACCACCCATACCACAATCATCGATGAAATATCCATGGGTGATTTCCATTGACAATATAGACGGAATTATTCTGTTGGTAAAGTTCTCGCAAGAATGTTTTTTGTACATGTTGTTGTTTGTAATACCATTAATGTTTGAATTTTTTTAATTACCAATGGAATGGAAAATTATCAATGATCAATATTTCGATGGACGGATTCTATCAGTGAGACCATCTATAAAAATGTTGCTGATGGCCTGCGTGCCTTACACTGAAGGAATTAATATGTTGGTAAAACTGTTTAATGGTATAGTGGATGAAACTGGTGCTTCAAACACCACATATAAGTTTTATAATCGTTTGAGTTCCCAAACATAAAGATTTATCAGAAATCTACCATTTGCATAACAGGAACTTAGCTGCATTCTTCCCTTTCTTACTCCAAGGGTTCCATTTTTAACCTTGATCATATCACTGGGAAACCCTATTAAGTTGCAGTGATCAGGTTTATTGTACAGATCATATGTGATAATATTGTCTTCCCCAACCCAATGTTGCATTCCATTGCAGAAAACCAAAGTATTACCTAAGTAATTCTGAGCAGCCTTCTGGGCAAGGCACATTTACCTCACTCCAATCACCATTACCAGTATCAATATCTGAAGAAACATTTTTATTTCAAACATAACGCCGACGGAAGGAAAATGCTTTTCTTCGATTAGGACCACCTTGTATTGAGTAAGTCTAGAAAATCCTTGTAAAATATCTTCGCAGAAAAAGCCAACTCGGACATAACCATGTTTAGGTGGGGTGGCAAGAGAAACACTTTGCCTGGTCAGTGGATTGCAAACATGGTAAACCTTGCGACCTTTGGGACCTGTACTGCATAAAACTAAACCATTACAGCCACAGGAAACTAACAATTCAAGCTCATCTCGTTCTGTATTAGGAAAATCGAAATAAAACTTATGGGGCTTCAATGATGATCCTCTACATTCTATCTCTACTAAGCCACAACGAGTAAGAGTACTGGAAAACAAGAGAATACCTTGATCGAATAGATCTTCTAGATTTGCAGAACAGCACGTGCTTGTGAACAAAGAAGGGGCTAGATATTAAAGAGAACCAACGTTTGCAGACTGATTTGCACCGATGAGCTGACTTCACGGGCAGTCTAAGGAGGATCATAATCAATAGACTATCTACCAAAACATCAATAACGCACGAATTCATGGACAATCTCCGTTCGGTTCTTTTGCAATAAATAGTTCTCTAATCTTTATTTTGTTTTCCCTTTTCGTTGCTTTCGTTGCTCAATAGATTCATGACGGACCGATGATAGAAACGGTCCTGATCTAGGGTTAATGAGTAGTGTTTGTTTTTTTATGTAGGGTGACATGAGTAGTGTTTGTTTTTTATGTAGGGTTACAGGAGTATTTTACTTTTCAAGGGAAGACGGCAAGTTTAAGTTCATATATTGCGTGTACGCAGCTGCTATTTAGTTGAGCTAGATTTTGAAACAAATAAAAATTATTCCCCAAAATACATTAGGGGATACATGCAAATAATTCTCAAATATCGCTTAAGTCACTTCTAGAATATTTAGATTCATAGACAGAATTGCCTATTAGTATTTATACTCACAATTATCAGCACGAGACTTACCGATAAACTCAGAGACGGAAGCCATCCATCAGAAAAAAAATTTAATCGGTGATATATAGTTTGTTGGTAATAATTTTATTGATGAATTTATTAATGATCAAAATATATAAAAAAAATTAACTTGCTTAATTTTATGAGTATTTTTATTTTTAAATATAACATATCATCGATATAAAATCCGTTGGTCATTCCATTAATAATTTTGTTTGTCCATCAATTTTTTTAGATGAATTTGATATATAACTATCAAACAGACCGTTTGATATTCCATTAGTGACTTAACAGTGATAGTTACATTTGCATTAATTCTTTTTCAACTTTTTTATATATACCAACAGACGAAGTTGATTGGTGGCCCTGTCAATAACAATTTAAAAGCACAACAGACGAAGTTGATTGGTGGCCCTGTTAATAACAATTTAAAAGCATATTTAAATGTATATATATATTAAAAAAATAAAAAAAAATAAAATGAATTAATATAAAATTAAAATATTTATTATAAATTCAAATATTTATAACTTTAAATACAATTAATCTAGAATCGAGGCGCTAGAGCAAGGAGGAGGCGGGTCTTCATCTAAACCGTGGGGTGAAAAAGGGAACACATGTACCACCCATTTGTGATCTTATCTCTATAACCAGGAAGTGGAGTTTGATTATTTAAACTTGAACTCGCTAGTCTAAAATTGTCTCGAACTCTAAATTTTGAATGCTTAAAACCTATTGCAAGCATCCAATAGTTGAAACACTATAGGTCGTTTGTAAGTCCTCGGTTGTAGTGTTAAATAGATTATACACCCGATTTCTGTTGGATCCACTAGATGATCTTGCCTCCAACCATAAATCCCGATCAAAATTCAAATAAGTTAGAGGATTATCATCATATCTCTCCATCAATTGGGTGTTATATGATAATCCTTATTAAAACTACTTTTATCTGAGAATTATATTTCCTCAATACATCATATATCAAAGTCTTAGATAACCACAACTACTTCAACTCATTAATCAATAAACAAAAAAAAAACATTTATATTCTAACATAGACTATTAGGATTGGGTATAATCATAAATAAAAATATGAACTTCGGCCCCATACATATCCCAGATAGCAAATTATAAACCATGAGTATCACTACCTAACAAGAATAAGGAGTAGTAAATGACCTAAATGAATTAAATTTGTCTTTACATAACCTAAGATGCATGTTTCTTGATTTCACTATAACCCAAGATGCATGTTTCTTGATTTCATTAAAAACTAAAGATGCACTCTATTAAAATGTTTCCAGGCTTCATCATTGAAAGGGTGTACCATCACTCCATCCACTACATCATATGAATGATGTCACGTCATGTGTTTAGGAGTCCTTGATGATATGAATAACCTTTGTAGTCCACATGTGATTGAAAAGTATACAAGTCTTCTATGTGCGATAAAAGTCTTTCCCCTGTTAATTTTGGGTTTAAAACAAGCGTATATATATATATGTTCTACACTCAATCAATTCTGTATTTTGAAAGTAGTACAACATGCAAAAATTTAAACACATATCAATTTTCTAGTATCCTAGGCCAAGGGATTTCATTATAGATTTAACAATATAAAATTTCTTTTTAAGCCTATTCTTTTTAGGTAAAATGCTTCTCACATATTTAATAATTATTTAGTAATTAGCCTCACTCAACCTATGATCTAACTTGATGGTGAACATATGTATAACAACCAGTAATTTACTATGATTTGTGCACCTATCCTATAATGGTTCATCAGAACCTTCTAAAAGATTAAAAAAAAAAACTAGCTGCATTTATATTTGATTCTTCCTTTATGATTGGACATTCATATACATAACTTTGATTCATTCTTATTGCATTCATAATTATATTCCTATAAAGATTATTATTGTCATCTACAACTCTATACACATTGCTAGAACTAAAAGTTGATCTAACCATTCTTTTTACGAGTCTTATAAAGACTATATGGTTCTCCGTATGCAAATCAACACAAGTATTTTTTCATAAATCATTTTTTTATAAAATAAGCATCGTCACAACATATGGATCAAATTTATTTTTTTTACATCTCATACATTGACATTTAATATTGCCTTCACTATTTTTTTCAGATCAAATAGTTTGTAATTAATAAAACCTTCAACCCTATTACAATAATCCATTCTTCATAATCCTTCAAGTGAATCTTGATATATCTATGAATAATCATTTATTACTTGTCGCTACATGACGTCGGACGACTGCTCCACTCCTTTTTTTGTTTGTTTTTTAAGCAAAAAAAGAATAATTTATTTTTTCTTTGATTGGGGGGAAATAAAGATTTTATTTGGAGTCGCCATCTAGTAATTTGAGGGAACTAGAAATTCAAAATTAGACACTGGTCCCAGAGATTCGGGTACTGGGTTAGTTATGATTAAGAGAAGGTAGACACCACCCTTGAAACATCCTTTCAGAGAAAGGTTACCTTTACTTGTGTGTTTTTCTTATTTTGATTCAAATGCTATTATATTTTGAGCTTATTTGTAAATTTTTAACATGGTTAACGTCGGT
>NW_011500230.1:191702-191873 GCF_000495115.2 Populus euphratica
GAGAGAGAGAATCGCCGGCGAGAGGAGAGAGAAGCTCTGGGTTTTGCTACGGTGTGGACGAGTGTATGGTGCGCTCGTGCGTTTGAAGGCTTTTAATCGTTGGATCTCGGATGAATAGATCGTGCGGCTGTGATTCGTTTGATCTTCAAGCTGATCGGACAGTCAGGATTT
>NW_011500230.1:191905-193240 GCF_000495115.2 Populus euphratica
TTTGGACCAGCCGCTGACGTGGCGCAACAGGATCGAAGGTCAGATTATTTGGAAGGATGAGAGTGATTTGGGTTTTAATCTGGTGTGATAAGGCCTATGGTATCCTAAGAAATCCGATGACGGTCGCGGCCTTTTTCCAGCCACAATCACCGGTGAAAAAGTGTAAAACTGTCGGGGTTTTGCTTCCGAGGAGGAGATTCACGTTTCGGTGGTGTTTTCACGGCTTAAAACGGCCGGAAATGGGAGATCGGCGGAGAGAGAGAGAATCGCCGGCGAGAGGAGAGAGAAGCTCTGGGTTTTGCTACGGTGTGGACGAGTGTATGGTGCGCTCGTGCGTTTGAAGGCTTTTAATCGTTGGATCTCGGATGAATAGATCGTGCGGCTGTGATTCGTTTGATCTTCAAGCTGATCAGACGGTCAGGATTGAATGGGCTAAGATCTAGTGTGTCGCGGTGTACCGAGTGCTTGGTACAGCCGCTGATGTGGCGCAACAGGATCGAAGGTCAGATTATTTCGAAGGCTGAGAGTGATTTGGGTTTTAATCTGTTATGATAAGGCCTATTGTATCCTAAGAAATCAAAGGTTCAGATCTAAACACTATTAGATCTAATGGTTGGGATATTTTTGATATTTTTCAATTTATTAAAAAAAATTAATATCTTACTAGGGTGCAGAGAAAGTATAAGAAAAATAAATAGTACGCAATAGTAACTAACGAATTCAGAATTCACAATTCCGAATTCGTTTTCTTATCTTTTTCACAATTCACAATTCAAGAAAAAGTATAAGAAAAATGAATAGTACGCAAATAGTAACCAACGAATTCAGAATTCACAATTCAGAATTAGTTTTTTTTATCTTGTTCTCCTCCTCTCTGTCTTGATTTCATTGACTATTTATAGCCAATGAAATCAGACAACAAATCACGGGATTGTTAAAATTTTCAACGTCCACCGATTACTATTTGTTTTATTATATATAATAATACTAAATAATAATAATAATATTTATTTATAGGGATAAAAATTAAAAATTTAAATCAGTATTATAAAAAGTTTTTCATCTACTAAAAATCAATTTTAAATTAAAAAAACATCTTTATACGGGTATCAACTCGGTGGACCGGATTTTTTTACCAAAAATACTAGTTTTGACCAAAAATAGCATGAAACTCATTTTTCATCGCGGTCGACATGGTGGGGCACGTATTAACCCGGTGGACTCGGTTTTGACTGAAAATGACGGTTTTGACCCGAAACACATTTTCTTCGCGGTCGACATGATGGGCCCCGTATTGACCCGGTTTTGACAGAAAATGACGGTTTTGACCCCAAA
>NW_011500230.1:193323-202647 GCF_000495115.2 Populus euphratica
TTGACAGAAAATGACGGTTGACTCGAGAAAATATATTTTAAACTCTTTTTTTTCTTTTTTTTCTTTATTATATTTTTTGTCATGAATAATAAGATAAAAGAACAAAAAAAAAAGTTAATGAATCCAAAATTGGGTTACAACATTACTTATATCAAATTTATATAGAATATTTATCATGACATCATGTAGTATTTAATTATATAAACTAAATAAATTAGTTAATATTGGTTTAAATCAAACTATTTTTATGGTACTCTTAGACTATTATCAATTATCTACATAAATTCAAATTCCTATACATTATCTAAATTTTTAGCTCAATAATAAAATTGATAAAATATAAAACAGACTTATTAAATAACCATTAATTTATTTTATTATAGAACACCTAAGTCACAAATTCAAAATTAATTTCATCAAATTACAAAAAAAACTCATTTTGAAAAAATTCAAACAGACCTTAACATGCATAAATCATACATTCATATAACAAAATTCTTTGAAAAATGTTATAAAACAAGTAAACACACAAATAAACTATATATACTACAAAAAATACAATAAAAACTAACATTTTAAAATTGAGTTCAGATAAAAAAAATATAATTTTGCTTACTATATAGGTAATCCTAAAAATAATTGAATCAAAAGAGAGATGCTGACAGAAAAAATGTTGGGGTGGTTGGATTTATGGTGGGAGGATGATTTATAATAAAAGAAAAGGGAAGGGAAAAGAGGGAGTTGCTTGCCAAGTCATAACTTAAATATCACTGACAGATTTACAGGCAGGTTTTACCAATGAATTCATTTCATTGGTTATTTTGTCTATATAAATGATATGTCATTGTGCCTTTTGGCTTTATTTTTTAATTTCTTTTCTCATTGTAATTTTATTGAAATATACCGATGAAATATTTTTGTCAGTTTTTATCATAGGATACATTGAGTGATTGTTATGTCGATAAACTTCACCACAATCTATTAATGAAAGTTTTTCATTGGTATGTCTGTTTGTATTTGTTAATTTTCTAATAGTGATAATGTAATTATAAATTTGTCCTTTGAAAAAAAATTTATTGAACTAGGCTTTGGGGCCAATATTATATTTCCACCATGACACAATTGTCTTTAATATATTGTATGGGGTTAGATTTGTCCTTTTTTCTCATAAAAAAAATTATTGCTTGGCCTTAAAATAAAAAACAAATCTAATGCCTTTCACTCAAGGGTTTTTTTATTCATTGCATTTATTTTGAAATAGTATAATTATTTTGATGTCCTTGGAGACAAAAACAATATAAATCTCACATAAAGGGTTTTTTTTTTATCATTTTACATTAGTTTTATTATAAATTTAAAGGTTAATCAAGGGTATTATAATAATTCGTATATATTAAATATTATTTTTAAAAAAGCATGATGATGTGTGCAATGCACTTTCCAGTATGTGGACAGCCCACACACCATTTAAATGGCCCGTATGGGATAGTTTAGCCACTAAACACTACCTTTCAAGATGATGTTTGGAAGATCTCAACTCCCTTAGCCTAATGAGATGATACGTGTTTCAATATTTATGGTGATTAGGTATCGTCGACCATTTCTCCCCTCCTCTTTCTTTCCCCATCTAGATTTTTTGAGCTAGCCCCTTAAAAATTCAAAGATTACCCTTTAATTTATCGACTCTTTATATTTGGTCTTTTTTTATTAATATTTTTTTTTATCTTGAATAATTTATAAAATTGGTATGTCTTTTCAATTTCATCCATCTAAATTTTTTTATTTCATCCCTTTGAAATTTTTGTTTTTCAAGTTCTTAAAATTTTATTTTTAAATTTCATAATAAACTTCTTCATGAGATTCGAATCTAGGATTTCATAGGTTATAAATTGTTAAGATTTGAAAAGGTTTAGGATGTTTGCATGAGTTTGCTTAGTTTTTTCCCTCTCTATTTAAGCTATTTTTTCTCTATTTTATCCTTTATTATTTATTCAATCAAAGACTGAGTTTTTTTCTTTTTAGCTTGCTTTTTGTGAAAAAAAATTTTGATCTTGAAAATAGCTCGGTTATCTTGGATCTTTTTGTTTATAGTTGTTTGCTGGGTTTTGTTTGCTAATACCTTAAATTTCAAATTTTTAATGATCCTTTCCTTCAATATTTGAAATGATTTTTTTAAACAATTTATAATATTACAATTATTTTTCTATTTTAAACAATTTATAATATTACAATTTATTTTTTAAACAATTATTTCCAAAATTGAAAAAAAAAATATTCAATATAATGATGAAAAATAAAATTTTAAAAAAATCAAGAAAAGAATAAAACATTAAAAAAAATAATTAAAAGAACAAGAACCATACAAAAATTAAATGAAATAAAAATTTTAGAAATAAAATTGAAAAAAATCTAAATTTTAAAAAGTATTAAAAGTAAAACAAATAACAATAAAAAAAATCAAAATTAAAATTGATAGAAGTATAAACTAAAAAACATAATTAATTGTTTTTTACAATTGCTGGCATGAATTTATATGCTATAAGAAAGAAAAGAAAGAGGAACTGGAGTTCAACCACACCTCTACTGTAATGACACACCACACCATTGGAAAAGGAACGACACGCTGCTTTAAACGCCACCACAAATGGCAGTATTTGATAGTTGGATGGCCTCGCATGCTACGTTGAAGGACCTTAGAGCTATCACAAGCTGAAGTATATTTCAATAATTTTTTTAATAATATTTAATTTTTAAAAATGATCAAATAGGCCTAAGTAAACCCAAAAAAAACATAACAAAAGGATGAAAAAGCCCGCACGCGAGTTTTTTTTTCCTGTTTCTAAGAATAATAAGGTAATTTTATTATGCAAGATTTTTTTTTTTTAGATTAACGGGGTTGTCTGGGCCAGCTTGCACGCACCACGACTAATCTCACGGGTCCTGAAGTTAACGACCATGTAAGCTTCAAGTGACCATCATATGAGCAACCAAGGACTCGAACCCGAGACAACAGAGGAAACAAACCCCTTAATCCCAAATCTTTACCACTTGACCACCACCTAGATGATTTATTATGCAAGATTCTTGAAAACATGAAAGGTATATATATATTTTCTTTTAAAAGAAAAAAAGTTATTTCAATGTGCCAAAAAAATTACACCTAATAATTTATCCCCAATCAATTTTGCAATGCCCAATGCATCTCCTGGAAATCGATGGATTTACCCTCAATTGCAAGCTTGTTTAGTTTTTTTTATAATGGAAAAAACATCATTTTACTATTTCAATAAACAATAAAATATGTCTTGGGTCAGTGTATTAGTTTTGTTTTTTAATAAGCAAGAGATGGAAACGGATATAAAACCACTCTTCAATTTTCTTATATCGTTTACTTATTTTCTGGTAAATACACTTCAGGCAGTCTGGTCCTTGTATGTGGCACGATAGTGGTATACCAGTTACAAGTATTCAAGCTCCTACAAATTTCTTCCTTCTAAAGATTATCTCTCTTTCACAATATATCTAAGTTTGAAAGCATGACTTGAGACTTGAGTTGCTAGGAGAGAGCTGGAAGTCCAAGGTAAAACTGCGAAGGCAAAACTGCCTTTGGCATTCCTCTTGATAAGAAATGTAACCATGGAAGCAAGCCGTAATTATGATGCTAGTTAATTCGCTATCAACAGAATGAATGGCAGGTTCTGATTCAAACTTACATCCAACAACCCAAAATCGAAGAAAACAAAAGAGCTGTTATAAGGGATAAGACTGCTTTAGTTGGTATAGACAGGTAATAACCATTCAACGCTGTCAGTAGGATTCTCCCCCTCCATGATTCCTAGCAGGTTACTTTCCCTATCTTACCTAACTTGTTAAGAAATCATTTACCACGATTCCAAAAATCCTTGAACAAACCAACAAGCCAGAGGAATCGAGTCAAGAAATTTTTGGAACAAACAGAAGCAAAGATCAATTTAGCATGCATTGGATTGATGCTGACATCATGTCCATGAATCTTGATTATTAAGTCACCCTTGTCGGCTACCATTTTCAATGTCATCATCAAGGAATTCTATTCTTGGTCAGACACGGTTTGATTTCAGGTCTACCCAAATCATTAATACAGAGGATTAGATATAGAAGATCAGGACAAAGCTCAGAAATATATGGGAAAGGAACTGTACTGATTGTATAACATTCGGTACAATAGTTATATACAAGCCAAGTTTCTTTGATTTTGAAACTACAAAACTATATTTTTCAACCTCATACAGCTTCCAGATTATTGACACTCACCAGTCACCTGATACCTAAACAACGGCCTGGACTGGCATTCTTCACTATACTTTTTTCCCTCTTTTCTACGAGGAAAACTTGTCTCACAAACCCCACAAGTAAAGAAGTAAAAAACTCATGGCCAAAACAATCATTTTGAAGATACTTCAGAAGTGCAACTACTGATAGGGAGGTCATTTTGGTGTAGGTGTACATACCAAAGCTCTTTGTTGTAGCTGTCTCAAGCTCTGTTCCATGCTAACTTGCACCATCTCAGCCAGCATCTTCTTTGCTTTACCAGATTGTTCATCTCCATCTATCTGGGAGATGATGTTGCACACAATGTTCTCTAATGTGTCTGGTTGAAGTTCAGATCTTGGGTATGGAGTGTCTCTCAGCAAGCGTAAAAGTGTTTGAGATTTTGACTGAGACTTGGGTGTTCCTTGAACAGTAAGCTCAAGAAGTCCAGGGATCACACCTTCTCTGAGAATTGGTTCTCGATATTTAAAACGATCACTCTGACACAAGGTTAGCAGTGCCCCAACTGCATGCTCTCGACTTTGGAGAGACCCATTTTCAAGTACTTCAACAACTGCTAGGATTCCACCTTCTTCTGATGTCAATGCAGTTCGACCTTCGTGAAAACCAACTAAAGATTCTATGAGAGCACAGCATTTTTCTGCTGTTTTTGACGATTTTTTACAGGTTTTTAGTAAACTAACTATGGAAGGGATTGGATTTGTTTTGAGAATTATTTCAAGATTATCAGAGTGTGTTGAAAGATTGGAAAGAGCCATTACAGCGTCCACTTTGGCTTGTGTGATGCCATTTCTGAGGATTTCAACAAGGAGAGGAATGGCACCACAAGCACTTATAACTGGCTTGTTAATGGTAGAGGCAGATAGAGTGAGAAGAGATGCAGTTGCATACTCCTGCAAGATTGAATTTTGTGACTGAAGGAAGCTAATTATGGATTCTAAAGCTCCAGCTTCCACAATGCTGATTTTGTTCCTGCAAGATAAGGCCGAGAAATATAGAAAGAAAACAATCAATCACCGAATTAATAACATCAACAAAATCTGTTACCAAAATAAAAATCATACATTACAAATAGTTTCAACCTTGAAGACATTGTCACAAAGTAAGTCATACAAAACACGAAGCAAAACCATGAAAACATTCATGTGGAGAAAAAGAATGCAAAAGGAAAAGGTTAAAATTGTAATTTTCAACTAGTGTACCTTGACCAAATGAATTTGAGTTTGTTTCAAGCATAATCAAGGTGTAAACAACCTTATTCCTATACCATCAATTGCATGTATCTCATTTGCAAAGACTCCAAATGAATTTGAGTTTGTTTCAAGCATAATCAAGGTGTAGCAGAATAAGAGCCCTATGAACACAGAGCCGACCAAAACAGACCTTTTAGATCCCAAGACAAGATGGGGAACATGTTAAATGGTAGCCATAATGTAAGAGTTTCCTTGTTCAAACTCAAAAGGAAGCAGCATATGTCCAATTGCTAATGATATCTACCAATCCATGTGCAAAACAACCAGTGAAATGACAAAGCATGCATAAGAAGAACCAAATGGTATCAACATCCTATCGCAGAAAATCTTGCAGAATACATGCTCATTAAGAAGGTTGACAACACTAGAAAAGTACAAGGGCAAAGCATGCATAAGAACCAAGCTCTCTCTCATGGAGAAATTTATCCTCTTATCTCCTTTTTTCTCACATCAACTCCCAAGAGGTAATTAAGTCCACAATTAAATTCATTCAGATGGTTTATTCACCTTTCCTTCCTCATATTACACCAAAGCCAATATATTCAGCATATCCTCAAAGTGAGAAGATAAATCTCAATTAGGATTATGAAAGAGTAACACCAGCAGTCTTTACTAAATAAAGATTGGCACATGCAGAAAAAAGGAAACACTTCGAAAAAAGAAAGAAAGAAAGAGAACATAAGTTTCCCTCTCCAAGAAGTTATGCAAACTCCCCCTCACCCACCACCAAACCAAGAACCCATAATTATCATATGATAACTTCATAAAGAAGACAAGAGAAAAAGTGAAAAGGCAAAAAAGATAAAGATTAACATGTGAATCAAAAACCACCACCCCCTCCAATCAAAAGCTTTTAATTTCCAACCATAAAAGCATCAAATTCTGAAGCCTTCATTCATTAATAATTTCACCAACAAATTCTAAACCCGCCAACAAATAAATATCTAAGCACTATTACAAACATATTATACCATTCAACAATCAGAAAATAATATATTTTTTAAAATATATTATTATACAAAAATTACCATTTTTTAATGTGGCCCTTTTCTTTCCACATGTTATAGTCATTTTTCTACAATATCCCATAAAGCAAAATAAACTAACTTCCTCGAATTGGATAAACTAATATCCCAAATGTCAAAGTAGTCCCAGTAATCCAAAGTAACCAATCAAATGCAAAAGAGAGAAGAAAGGCAACCAAAGAAAAAGAATAGATTCTTTATGCTTCCAGTACCTGCATAGATTTTTGGACATCAAAAATTGAGGAATCCAAGGAAAATCTTATCTTAAAAGTTAAAGAAAGTGAAACAGAGTCAACATCCCATCTTCAACTTCAAGCAAAGAACCAATCTTTATCAAAAATCCCCACAAACAGCAATCAATTTTTTGATAATTCTACAACAATATCCTAAAAAAAAAATTATTTCACCTAAGCCCTCGTAGATTTGTAAGCAACAAATTTCACAACAAAATCCTCATAATTCCAAATTAAAGACAAAACAGAATCTAAATGCTAAACCCTCATCAGACTTAATAATTGAATTAATTCTAGAAAAAAGCATCAATTTTTCACAATTTAAAGAAAAATTCATAAAACTTCAAACAAGTTTCACCTTGACTCCTGTAAAATGTAAATTCAACCACTGCAAGGTATAAAAAAAATCCCAATTTCTACAAATTGCAACAAACCCCCGTGGTTCCAATTAATTAGCAAACAGACCCACAAAAAATAGAACAACAACAAGAAACTTATTTTGATAAAAATAAAATTAAAAAACACAAAAAAAAAAGGAAATTTAAAAAATAAAATTAAAAAACACAAAAAAAATAGGAAATTTAAAAAAAAAAAACCTAAACCTTAAAAGTAATTGAAAAACCACACACAGTTCAATCAAAAAAAAAATCCAGAACCCACATGACAGAGGAAATTTACACAAAATCACCAAGTGTCCACTTAATTACAAAACTGACCAAAAAATCACACACAAAGATAGAGAAAGATAAGGATCACATACTTCTCATCTTTAACAGCAAGATTAAGCAAAGCCAAGAGAGCCGACTCGTTCTCAACGGAGTCATCATCACCAACTCGTAACATACAAACCAGTGGCTTAACAGCATCAGCTAACTGCCTCCTACACCTTTGAGAAGTTTTGGTTAACCTTCTTATCTCCTTCGCCGCCTCTATTTTCAAACTCAAATCATCAGATTGGATTAATAGTAGCGCACGGCAGACTGCGGCGGAGGGGGAGGGTGGCGTGTCGGTGTTGGAAGAAGAGGTGGAGTGAGTGAGTGCGGAGGAGCAGGATGGGGGGGAGTTCATTGTGAGATAAAGAGGAGTTAGTTTTTGTCTGTTGGGAGGTTTAGCTGCGTGGGAGTTTGGGTGAGAGAGAGAGAGAGAGAATCGTAAAGTGAGGGGATCGTTAGAGAGAGAAAAATAGAGATAGTTGTATGCAGGTGTCTGTACTTATGGTGGTGGGCGGTTTGTTTCGTCGTTGGTTGCGTGGGATAGTTTGGGGGTCTTGGCTTGGGGTGGCGTTAAGCAACCTTCTTTTTTCTTTTTTCTTTTTTCTTTTTTCTTTTTTCTTTTTTCTTTTTTCTTTTTTCTTTTTTCTTTTTTCTTTTTTCTTTTTTCTTTTTTCTTTTTTCTTTTTTCTTTTTTCTTTTTTCTTTTTTCTTTTTTCTTTTTTTTCGTGCTTTCCAATTGACAAAGGAAAATAAATATTTTACGATGCATGTATTTAGCTAGTTCTCTATAAAGTTATTAAAGGTTTCTTGGATTGATTAATATTTTTAATTAAATTAAATATTAATTTAATATAACTGTTTAACTTGACTGAGTTTTTAATTATTTTTTAATTTAATATAATCTTGGTTAGGTTAACTTAACTGAGTCTTTAATGATATTATTTTTTTAATTTAATACAATCTTGGTTTAGGTCAATAACTTGTTAAAAAATTGCTGTTTTGATAAAAATAATTAATTAGATTAAATTTTAAATTTTTTACATACAATCGGTCTTTTAAATTTTTAAATTTATAAGATTAAATTGAGAAAATCTAAATTCAAAATTCATTTTAATCATATTTTGATTCCACAAATTACGATACAAAATATAAAGTTTTTCATACTTTTTTAAGAAGAAATAAGGATTTTATTATAATAAGATAAGTTTAAAATAAAAATAAATCGCTATTTGTGACTTAAATATTTCTAATTATAGTTTGTTAAAAAGATTGGGAAAAAAAGGGAGAGTTAAAAGTCGTCGTATTTTTGTATAATTGTGTTGTTATTTATTTATTTATTTATACCATGGATACGTGATCTAAAACATTCTTGCTTCACGTTTTGCAATTGTCCTCCACGTTCAGTAATGAAGTCGCGACAATCACCTGGCTTTATCTTTTGCAGTGAAATTTATCTAGATTAGCAGTAGGTGGCGGGTGGTGGGTGGCGACTAGGGTGCAAGGCAGGTGAGGAAAGCTGACTTGGTGAACTTTAGCGAGTAAATGAAGAACACGTGTGTGGTTTACCAAAAAGGTGTGATAGCAAATGGAGCGCTGCCATGGGTTGCTTTGGAATTGTATAGGCTTATTAATAGATGAAAGGAGTGCTTAGGGAAAACAATATATATTATACGATGGATAATTAATCAAATAATATATAGTTAATAATTTTGATTGGTTTATTACAGAATTTAAATTATTATTTTATTATTTTACTCATTTCCTATCCTTGAAGCTTTTAATTTTTTTT
>NW_011500230.1:203158-203522 GCF_000495115.2 Populus euphratica
TAGTAGTGTTGGTTCACAAAATTCTGAACCCAAATTTTCCTCAAATTAGCATTTTTTGCCATAAATGTTTTTCCCAACATTTCATTTTGGACCAAATGATCAAATGCATCCCCAAGAGTGATCTTATCAAAGCCTTCAATTTTCCTCACTTCCTTATACAACGCATTAACATCAAGCTGATTTTTGCTGACGCTTTGAATTGCAAATACTACATCTTCAATCTGTTTAAACAACTTTTCAATACCATCATCTTCATACATGCGAGTTCTCTTCCTGAACAAGTAAACATACTCGTTAAATAACAAGCATCGTCTGAACCCAAATTTCAACATAGTCAAACCATCTTAGTAAGCAGGCCTATAGC
>NW_011500230.1:207787-236008 GCF_000495115.2 Populus euphratica
AAAAAAAACTGTGCGAATTTTGGAGAAAAAGTTCTTAGGGAGCTGTGTTTGAGAAAATGAATGGAAGGAAAGTGTTTTCCTTTCTTTAATAAAAGGAAAACACTTTCCTTTGGTAACGTTATTATTTTTAGTTTGACTGGAATTCAGTTTCCTTTGACTATTTTTTCATATTGTTGCCAAACATGGGAAAACAAGGAAAGTGAATTCCAGGAATTCACTTTCCTGCAATCAAACACACCCTAAAATTTCCATAAGCTATTTTTATGAGAGACTTCACCCTCTTATTTTACTTTTAAATATTTAAAAGTATTGCTATGATTATTTTTTAAAATATTTTTTATTTAAAAATATATTAAAACAATATTTTTTATTTTTTAAAAATTATTTTTAATATCAGTATATCAAAATAATAATAAAATATTAATTTAAAAAAAAATATTTTTAAAATACAAAAACAAACATAACCTATTAAATTGAGTAATATAAAAAAACTTTACTCCTGTATTAAAATCGATATGATTTAAGTGAATTGGTAAATTGAAAATCAAGTTAAGATTATATTAACTGTAGCATAATGGCATATCTATTTTTCACATTTCTCATTTTAAGTATTGTGGTTCAATATCTGCATAACTTATTAATGCTATATTAGTATTGTGGTTCAATTTTGAAATTTTTTTAATTTTAAAATAATATTTTTATATTTTTGAATTATTTTGATGTGCTAATATTAAAAATATGTTTCAAAAAATAAAAAATATATATTATGTTAATATAATTTTAAATAAAATAATTTAAAAAACAATAGTTGCACGTTAATATTTCAAAGTCCAGTGGACGTCAGATCAATAACTTACATTTTATTTGAGGTCGACAGTTCATGCAATTTCCTTGAAGTCCCTTTCCTGTGTACGTGTCAAGTAGGGTATTCGAAGCAATAATGAAGATGGAAGTATTAATTAATTAATTAATTATTTCTTGCGTACCAGGACCCTGCGTGACAAGATTCCAATCAAGTTCCATACCATAGATTTTGTTTAATTATTATTTAAAAAATAATAGAAACGATAATAAGGAATTGATGATCAATTCTTAGATTTTGTTAATTTATCTTAATTCTAAATGGCTGAGTAGAATAATTGAAAAAAGCAATTAAAGAAAAACTCCGTCGTATTATTCAATGCGGATAAATCTCAATATCTAGAATAGAAAAATTGATACATGTGAAACATGTTTATATTCCGTAAATATAAATATATTTTTGTTTTTTTTTTTTTGGTTTTTCCGCTCAAAACAAAAAAATTGGCAGGTTGCAAATTTGGTCAAATTAATTGAAATTTCCTTCTCCTTTGAATAACAAAGGAGACCACATTCATCGAATTTCCAAGAACCCCTTGCTCAAGTGCAAGAAAAGTGGGGGCGTCAACCTGTTAAATATGTAGGGGACAATTCCAATATGAAAATGGGTTTTATGGTATGTTAATTTACCTTATAAGAAGCATTGATTTGAATAATGTGGTTTTAGCGTGAAAGAAACCAGATTAGATGAAATAACCAAACCGACCGGTCTAGTTCTACGTTTATTAAAATTAAATAAGTCTAATTTAAATAAATAGGTCTTTATCTAATCTATTTTTCATCAATTTTGATTTGTATGACTCTTTAATTTATATTGGATTGTTTCAATTTGATTTGAGTTTTCAATTTTTAAAATCTTAAACTTGAACAAAATTGAATCAATATATTTTTTAATATTCAAATAACAAAAATTATCAAAAACAATTGAAAAACAATTCAATTTGACTAATTCCTAGTCGGTTTTTTCAACTATTTTCAGTTAATTTTCTTCTTTGTTATCCTTTTACCCTCAATATGTCTAATTCTATCAATATTGACATTAAATTCCATGGTTAAGAATAAAACTAACAATATATAAAATCATGTAATAATCGTTTATTGTCAGAATAAAACTAACAATATATAAAATCATATATTACATTTTGAGGGAGAAATCATTTATTGCCATTAAATTTTTTAAGTGGCGTTTGTAAATATGATTGCGATTATTCTTTAAAATATTTTTAATTAAAAATATATTAAAATAATATTTTTTAATTTTTTAAAAATTATTTTTAAAATCAATACATCAAAATACTTAATAACATAAAAAAAATTAATTTAATGAAAAAATAATTTTTAAAATAAGAAGACAGAGAAAAAAACTACGTGCCAAATCAGCCATGAGATGTAATCATGGAGCTCCATCAACGTAGCTAGAAAGTCTCAACAGTGATGCTGTTCTTAAATTCTCTCTTTGAACGGAACCATGCATGATCCAACTAGTCCCATAGTTTCTTCGCGTGAATCATGATTGGCGACTCAGACAAAATATTGAACAGCCACAACGCCTTTTCTTCTGAGTGGAGGTTAATTATTTCTAGCTACGATATCACTTTGTTTTTGCTTGAATGGTTGTGTTCATCATCATGCTTATACAACGGCGTGCATGCATCTATAGGGGAGAGTGGCCATCATTGCCTCAAATTAGACAAACGTTCTGTGCTTTGAACATGAAAACCACCTGATTGGTGAACGTCATGACCAGTTCTAGGTCCTTCTCACTGCACGTTTGCCCTACTCTGAGCTCCTTGTGAGGATAAATTAGACAATGATGAGTGGCAATGATCTAATAAAAAATAAATAGTTTATAGTATTTACCGTCCAAATTAATTTAAATAAATTTTATTTTTAGTGAAAGTTAACACCTAACGAGAGCCTGAAATGGATGAGAAACAAAATAAATATTAGTTTAGATAATAAAAAAATACTATCATATATATTTTGTATACACATCAACTAGTAAGATTATAATAAGATTTCATACTTCTAATAAGGAATTGTTCTCTTAAAATTAGCTTCCGAGAATCTTTCAACAAGTATCACTCCTCTAAAAGATAACCCTTTTAAGGCTAGCTCCCCACCACTCCCATTTTTTAGTTTTATTTTTCTTTAAATTTTTTTTTTCCTATCACAAGCATAAAGCTATTTTGGTACGGAGTGCTGGGAGACAGGTCCCATGAAGAATGTCTTGCTGTTATTATTGTGCTGAAACACTGTAACAAATGTTGCACCGCAACTTTATTTCTAAACGGATGTATTTTTTATTTTGATTGTAATTTATTTTTATTTTTTGTGATTAGTTTTTGATTTCATATATAATCATTAAGTTTTGAATTTATTTTTATATTAAATTTTATTTTTATACTTTTAATTTTCTTAAATAATTTCACCAATTAAATTTTTTCTCAATTTCATCTCTATTATTTAATTTTAATTTTTTTCATGTTGAATTTGACCTCCATTTTTATTTGATATTTATCTTGTTTTGGATCATTTTTTATTGTATTTTTTTCAGATTTCATTTCTTGATATTTTTATTATTATTAATACAAGTTGATTTAAGTTATTTTTCAGATTATTTTTATAAAAATATTTTTTTAATTTCATCTTTCAATATTTAATTTTTATGTAAATGATCTTTGTGTTTTTTTTTTCGCTTTCCTTTCTATAGTGTTAACCTTGGTTGATTCAAAATTTTTTATTTTTTTTTAATTTCATGCCTTAACATTATTTTATTAAGAATTCATCTTCATTGTTTTTTATGTTTGCCTTTCATAGTCTTAAGACCATGATCATGAATTTTAAAGGTTAGGACTAGTTAACTTTGATCTTTTTTAAGTTATTTTTTAGAAAAAAATTTGAAAAAGTTTTATTATACAACATTTAATTTTTTGGGGGAGTTTGTGCTTTTTTTTTCTTTTTTTTATGAAGTTATTCCAATTTTGTTCCCAAGGTCAATGGGTTAGCAAGTTAATCTTGGTCGACTCATATATTTTTTCCCTTGGTTTTTTTAGAAATGTTATTCCTCAATATTATTTTTATTGAGAATTTTTCTTTGTTATTTTTTTGGGTTACCTTCTGCGCGTTAAGTTCTAATCTCATAATCACAATCATGAGTTTCAAATGTAAACATGAATTGACTTTGATATTTTTTAGGTCTTCTTATTTATTTATTTTTTAATTTTATCCTTAAATATTTAATTTATTTGAAATTGATCTTTGTGCTTTCTTTTTTACTTTTCCTAATTCTATAGGGTCCTCTCAATCATGTCCTAAATTTTTTTTCTTAATTATCTTTTTAGTCTCATCATTAAACAATAAGTTGTTTTATAGTTGAGCTTTATAGTTTAAATTAGTTTGTTTTTGTTTGTGATTTCTTTTTACTTATAATTTGCACGAATAATCATTTGATTATATAAAAAATATATTTTAAGAAACATAGTTTTAAATACAACTTAGTACATGTCTTATGCTACAAAATTAAATATTTTAATATTTTTTTAATTTTATCTTTTAATATTTAATTTTTATTATAAAATTTGTCTTCATGTTTTTTTTTTTTTACTTTTCTTATTATGAGATTATCTTAATTACATCCTCATGATCGCAAGGTTAGTGCGTTTATATAGGTTGAATCATGTCTTCTTTTTTTTCAATTAATACTTTTTTTTTTCAGTCTCATTATTCAATATTGAATTGTAAGTTTTTTTTTTACCTTTTATTGGCACAAATGATTGTTTCACTAAATAAAGATAATATTCTAAGAAGCATAGTTATTAAGCACAACTAAATACATGATCCATGTTGTGATATCAAATATATTAATATTAATTATTTCTTCATTAAATATCAATTTAATTAATTGGATATGTGTATAAACATTTTGATTTATGATTAAGAATTTTTTGTATTTTTTTGTTAAATGATATTTATTAAGAAATATATTAATTTTTCAAAATTATAAGATCAATTTAGAAAATAAATCACAATATGTTTCGGAACATTAATCCTAAGAACTTATATATATATATATATATATATATATATAAACAAACTTTGATATTCGAGCTAACTTATTCTCACATTGACTAATTTTATAGACCTTGAAACTAACAATTATGTAAATTTATAATAATTTAAAAATAATTGAACTTGTAATTATATAATAATATATTTGATTTATTTCTCTAATCTAACATAACATATAATGTATTGTGACTTTTATGTCCGTGAAGCAACCCATTATCAACATGTTTGTAACATTTTAAATTGAATTCAATTAAATTAATCTTATGTTTTGGATCTTTTAAATGTTAATAATTGAATTTCAGATGGGATTCAATCTCCAAAAATACTACAAAAATGATTCAGAGTCAACCTCTCTAATTTACAATTTTTTTTAAAAATAATATTAAAACTAATATTTTCAAAATATCCATCTAACCATCTTTTATATAAAAAAAAAAAATTGAAGAAACAAAATGAAGATAATAAAAGTAATATAAAAAAAAATTATTGAATTTTATTCCTTTTAAACACTTTCCTCTCTTATTTACAATTTTATTGAATTCAACTTATTTATTAATTAAATTTAAATCAAACACTATAATTAAATTTAATTACAATACTGAATTGATTAATCAACAACCGGTTGCACGATGGAATCGAGTTAATTTCTTATCTATCAATATCTTTTTAATTTTGACAACTCAAATTCTAAGAATATTTGATTTTGGATAATTAATTGACAGGAAAGGGACCAGAGAAGGGAAGGGCCAGATACACAGCTAACTTTAAAATTAGTTAAATCTTGAATTAATTCATCGTGTCGGTTCAAGAATTCCTGCCGACGATTCTACTCCTGCCAATGCCATGGCCTTGCTTTTCAAGAGGGCAAACTGTTATTTTCGATGGAGGGGATTCTCAAGGCACGACTGTGCCCATCCTTGTCTAGCTAGCCCCAAAAGTCGCTATGCACAATGTGCATAATAATGTAAGCAATCAACCAAGCCAAAGCCACCGTTATAATTAATCAATGAGATGGAAAACATTCATACCACTTAATTAATAATTTGCTTGGCAGTAAAGGGGAGCATGTCGATGGCTAGGGCCATGGTTCGATTCCCGTTAATCTTGGCTAGCCATTCTTGAATCACTTGTTGTATCAGGACTGGCTCTCGTGCCTCAGATCGAGCAAAGAATTGTGGAAAGTGGGGCTTGTTCTACTGCCAAAGAAATTAACATCACAGAAATGAAAAATCACATCAAGAAAAGACATAATAAATACAAAATTAAGGAAAGGCTTTCCCGTAGAATACTGCTAAACAAAAAAACTTCACATCAATATTTGCTTAAAAGAAGAACCTGGGAGTCTATTCAACCAGCCTGATAATACATGATGAACAGCTTGGGTGTCTATTCAACAAGCCTGATAATGCATGAACAGAATAGTGCTAATATTGTTTTTTTCGGTAACAAAAGACTGTTCAAAACCCGTTGATTGTTTGTCAATCTACTTTGTCTTATCTCTACTGTTAGCCGCCCAGAGGCACATACCTTTCAAAAATAGTATGGTTCGTTTTCTAGCGACTTGACTTTGGGTGGAGAATATTCTCTGTTCTTTGCCAGGTGGATTTTATACTATCACACAAGGTGTTTTTTTTTTTCATGTCAAAATCCCTCAAATCAACTCCTCAGAGTCACCATATTTCTCATGTTACGATCAAATTTCATGTCCATACTTGCTGACAGTACTGCTAGGAGAATTGTTTTCCCGGATAATGTCCATACGCTAGGAGAATTGTTTTCCCGGATAATGTTCTATCTACGTTTTCCACATATCTGGGCCTTTCTTATTTATTGAAAAATGAATTGAATTTTTATTATATATGAAAAATAACAATTTTAGTATTTTATATATAGGAAAATATTTTATTTTTGGTTATATATTTTTTTACAAGAATATAATTTTAATGGCTTTATAATTATGGATATAGTGTGGGTGTGCCGCATTAATAATATTGTTTTTTTTTGCTTTAAGATGTGTGTGATAGTATGGTGTAGAGTATTTCTTAAAAATGATTTTAAATTTAAAATGTATTAAAATATTTTTTATGTTTTATTTTTTTGATATTAACAAATCAAAACCATTAAAAAATATTAGTTTGATATTTTTTAAACTAAAAGCAATTTAAAAAGAAAGTTATAAGTAAAAAAACACATTTATTATTATATGTCCGAGAATATGATAAAAGTCATTTTTCAAAGTGTTTTTTCTTATAAATATATCAAAATATTTTTTTAATTTTTTAATATTAACATGCCAAAACAATAAAAAAACACATAAAAAATTAATTTAAAACTAAAAAAATTAATTTTTTTAAAAATTATAGTTGAAGCAAATGACAAACACTAGAAAAGCAATTCCCATTTAAAGAAATACTATTTATAGTGATAGTGAGGAGTTTTCTCCTCATCTAAATGGGAAGGCAATCCCCCGTTCTAACACCAGTTTGTTTTTCTGACCGGTTTCCTGTAATAACATTAAACATGAGAAAGTGAGGATTCCTTGCCAAATAAATACATAAATATCTCAAATTTTCTAGGATTTTTATTAAAATATGATCAAACTCATTCTATGTTTTTGTCTTCACTCGAGTAGCGGGGGACACCAGCACACGCTACAATATCCCCTGTGGTTTTCAAAATGATGAGAAATACTACTTAATTATGCATTCAAATCTCTTGTAATAGGGGATTTGTAATGATCTCATGCAATTGACGTTTGAGAAAGAATCAACTTCATGCAATTCATTGCTCATCAACATGTAAGAAAATTTTACCGTCATAATTCGCCACATTTTATGATTTTAGTACTAAGAACAATAATTTCATATCATATGTGAGATATTAATGGGATGTTTGGAAGTGAATTTTAACCTATTTTTCTTTAAAATTTGACAAAATATCTTTACTTTAAATTAATTTTTTTTAGTGTTTTTAGATTGTTTTGATATGACAATATCAAAAATAAAATTTAAAAAATAAAAAAATATATTGTTATCAGAAAATTTAAAAAATAAAAAAATATATTATTATCAAATGGCATAAGGATAAAATCTAATTTAACTTGAGTTGAATAAGTTAAAGTCGACGAAGGGTCCACCCATATCATCATCTGGTCATCCCTAATATAATTTTTGAATTTTTTGTTTTATTTTAACAAGTTATAATTTTATTTTTTAATATAATGCAGATTTTTATTTCATGATTCACAAATTATTTTATGATTTTATACATAGATTTAAATTTTAGATTCTATTTTATAAATTTTTAATTCATAGATAGGGATATTAGATAGGGATATATATAAATTTTTTTTAAGTTTATATTTTATTTTTTAAAATTAATTAAAAAAATAAAAACCTAGATTAGATCGACTATCTAGGAGATACTCGATGGGTGAAGCAAATACTTCACCTCCACGTAATTTTATTAGATTAAAATCGGAGACGAGTAATGAATTTAGATATTTCTCAACGCCAACCCAATCTATTATTATCTCTAATGATGATCCAGCTACAATGTATATATGTATGTATGTTATGTTTTATGTAAATTCATTGTCAAATTTCTAGCTTCAACTAAAGTCCTTTCTTGGTCGGGTTTTAATCAAAACATATATATATTGGATATCATTATAAAAGAATTTCAACAAGGCATATACAACATAAGAAAACTTAAAAATCATATTATCATATTTAAAAATGATATAGATCATTATTGGTTTTCCAAATAATTTTAAAAGTTATAACAATACAAATATGAACTTGAATATAAAAGAAAACTAGCATTTAGAACTTCAAATTATGAGAATTTATTTTTCTTGGATGCATATTTGTTTTATCATTAAAAATATTTTAAAAAATAATTATTTTTCACGAAAAGCATGTTAAACTATAATCCTAAACAAGCATTATATATCAAAGTATTTGATTGAATTATAATATTTTAAATTTTTATTAACTTAACAACTAAAATCTCTTTCTCGATTTCTTCTTTTAGTATCAACCACTTTTAAATAATTTTTTTTATGGGTTGTTGCTTATGAAATAATCATGAATAACAATTTTATTGGTCACAAATTTTTTTTTATGAATAACAATTTTATTGGTCACAAATTCTTTTTTTTTTATATTTTTTAATTCAAGATTAAGTTATTAGATATAATTTTTTTTAATAATCTCAATAACTATAAATTTAGATTATATGATCTTAAACATGTGGATTTCAAGTGGTGTAGTTGTCAAATTTGTGATAGAAAGAAGCTTCAATAACTTATCCTAGACTTGTTACTTCGTTACGGCAAGCCTTTCTTGATAACCACCCACGACAAAATCATTTACTTAAAGTTAAATAATAATGAGATGAAAGGAATCCAAATAATTAATATTAATATTTTAATTCGTTTTCTCACAAGCAAATTATTAATTTAGACCTTGTACCTGAATTTAACTATAAGTACACTTTGAGATTTTTTAAGAAAAATGAAAAAACAAAATCTACACCTAGTTATTTCGATAACATATTGAATATTAATTCTTATATTTGAAATTAAAAACGCATTATAAAGGTAAAATTCGATTTCTTGAACGTATCTTTGTAACATATATTTTTTAATATTCTCCAACTAATATAACAAAAAACTCTAAAAAAATAATTTGTAAGACATTAACATATATTAATGTATGCATTTATTAAATGAACAGATATAAACACACACGAGAGAGAGAAAAGATAAGGACTTTCTATCATAAAGTTTTATAAATTTCATGTTAAAATAAAAAATACATTAACCGATGATATCTGGTTAATCTAACTAAACTGAATCTAAACTTAACTAATGCAACTTTAATATTCTTTAAAACAATAAAAATAGAATAGAATTATTTTAATAAAAATAATTTACCCCCGTTAACATGATAACCTGCAGGTTAATTCATTAATCCAATAATCTTTACCTTTATTCAAGTAAATTCCCTAACGGAGCCTAACAATTATAACTCTTACAATTAGATCAATCATTTAAACAAAGTTGATTTCTTATTAACTTAAAAACTAAAATGTGGGGGCTAAATATTGTTAAACGGACATTGTTTATATATACATAAAATACTATGGATATATTATGTATTTTTCAATAATTTGTTTTAGTCTTTAAAATTGCGTTCTGAATGGTTTAATTTTAATTGAAAACTAATTGCTTTGATTTCTTAAATAATAGTGAAATTGAAAGTAAAGGAGCTAAAATGAAAAAAACAACAAACATCAGTCATGTACCAAAAACTTTTCTTAAAATAAACTTAGGTTGTCAAAATTTAAAAATAATTCAAATTATACAATTTAGATTCCTTTAGATTTCACAAAAATCAGTTTTAATACACAAGTTTATTTATATTAATTTTCAGTCATTAGTTATAAAGATGGGTCACCAAAGTCTTGCGATGAAAGAAAAGGTCGCCATTCAAAATATTTCCAGCCATCAAAATAGATTTTTTTTGTATCTATTATTTCTATGAGATGAGATTGGCTTGATGGAGATTGTTTAGAACCTCAATGTTGCATAGAAAACAAATCTAACCTGAAAAAAATAAATCTAACTCGATTTAATTTTGTGTTTTTGAATTATTTTTTGGTACTTTGAATTGATGAATTGATTTATAGGTGTTTAAGGGTGTTGTGAGGTTTTTTTTCCTGTTTTTTTGAGTTGAAATAATTAAAAAAATACATTTTTTTTTTACATAAATGACACTATTTGATTTTCCAACCACCATTAGATGGTTAGAATCTAGATTCGTAGGCAGCATGTCATCTACTTTGACAAATGATGTGTTTCTAGCATATTTTTTTCTTCAAAAAGTGTCATTCATGATAAAATAAATAAAATAAAACTAAGCTCAGACACTTATGCCTTGACTTTTTCTTGCAATGGCCAAATGTGCTGGGCCATTGGTCAAAGAGACTAAACTATTTTTTGATCTTTTTTAAAAAATTAAATATAAATTTAAGAAAAACAACTCAGTTCAGTCAGTGACCCAAGGTTTTACGAGTTAAGACACAATTTTCAGGCTATTTTCCCTTTCTAATATTACATTAAAAAAATTCTTAATTTTTTTTTAAATTTATATTTCAATTAATATCTCTTTTACATGGTTTTTTTTATAATTTTTTATATAGATAAGATTTATTTTTAAAAATAAAAAATATTTATTTTCAAATAATATTTTTAATATGTTAAACTTTTCATAATATATATTTTTTATTTTATTCAATTAATTTAATATATGCATCTATTTCTACTGTCGTTTGATTAAATAAAAAACTAATTTTAATAAATAAATTCATCAAACATAATCTAGTAATTATTTCATTTTATGAGATTAAATATTTTATTTTTTTAATTCTATTTTTTCTATCATTATTAATAATTTTTTTCTTTATTTATTCACATGATTTTTGATTTATTTGATTATAGGTATATATATGAACTTTTCGATTAGCATAGTTTTTATATATAAAAACACTTTGAAAAAATCAGTATATACAATATTTTTATATAAAAAAAATCTAATACACGGCAGAATAATATATAGCATCTATCTATAATTAAACGTAAAACAGTTGCGCACGAGTATTAATCAAAAGTGGATTTCTATCTTATTCATAATTTATATCTATTCCGAATCAATTGGTCCAGGGATCAATTGTTGAGTTAATCACTTATTTAAATTACGGATAAGATTGTCTTAAAGGGATAAATAATGCGTGTGGTTCTTAATTTTTTCATAGATTATAAATTATCTTCAAAATCATTTCTATAATAATTATCTTTAAAAATATTAAAATTTTCAAAAATTTAATGTGTAATTATTGGATGGGTGCCAATTATCTGGGATGAGTGAACCAGAAGTTTTAAGATTCTAGACCCAAGAGATCTTAGGTCCCGTTTGGCCCATATTAAATGGGCCTTACACTGTAAGATTCTTGACCAGATCCAGCAGGCCTCATTTGACTGTAAAATAAGGTTTTTTTTTTAGAGCTAACCCTCTTACATTAAACTATTGTTAAACAAACTAGAATTATTTTAATTCGAACTTTTTTCAAGAAAACTTTGGATGTACACAATTAAAAAGAACTGAAACCCTTGTAAAAGTTTTGTAGTTACACATCTATTATTACTGTTTACTAAACCAATATAATAATATTTTTCATCTCCACTCAAAAGATTTAGAATAAATTTTTTAAGGTGTTGAGGTATTTTCACATTATTTATTTTTTATTATTAAATAAATCAGGGATAAATAAGTATTTGTCCATCTTGATTACACAATAAAATAATCCAAATACCTTTAAAGCTAAAAAGTAAATAAATAAACAAGGTATTTTTTATTTTTACAATGATTTTTTTAACTATTATAATTGAAGCTAAAAAATATTTTTATATTTTCATAAATATAAAGAATACAAAATCAACTTAGATGCAACTTTATATTTGACTAAAAAAAGATAAGCATACATGTACGACACTTAGGGATTGTAAGAAATGTTTATGACCTTTGAGTAGGGTATATAGCATCAATTAATATCTAAAAATATCTTTTTACTGTGTCATTAGAAGCACTATATTCTTTCTTTTCTATTGATATGACTTGTGTTTTTATTAGTGGTCTAGTTTAGTGTTGGTGGACATTTTTGTTCTCTTTTTCTTCTTCTTCTCCTTAAAAAAATATAGTCTAATCCTTTTAGTTGTTGGCATTGCAACTTGAGATTTTTTTATTTTTTATTTTTGATCTTGATTCTTTCGTTTGTTGGCATTGCAACTTGAGATTTTTTTTTTTTTTGATCTTGATTCTTTCATAGGCATCTTATTTGTTTTTAATTTAACCTTTTAATTTTAATTTATTAAATATTATATTTTTCAATATGATTCTTATTTTTTAGATTTTAGATTTTTATTCCAATTTGTTTTATAAAAGTTTTAGTAGTTTTTAATTTTTATCGCTCAATTTAAATTGATGATATTATGTTCTAGTTTGGTTCTCACTATTTTAATTTTTGTTTTTTATCTTTTTTGTAAAAAAAAATTATTCTTTTCAATTTCACCCTTTAATTACAACATTTTTTTTATTTTTTTATGTCAATTTTGATTCTTATTTTTTTTTATTCTTTTACTAAATTGATTTTATATTTTAATTGTGATCTTGTTTCTTTTAATTGATTTTTTTTAAATTTTTTTCTATAATTAAAATTTTATTTTTTTAATATTTAATTAATTAAAAATTAAATTTCATAATTTTTTTAAATTAGATGATTCAAATTTAATAACTCCAGTCATAATTTTTTAAATTTGATTTGGGCTGCTATTTGGTTATGATAATTAGCTCGACCCTACAGCTACATATTTATTATTTTTAGGCTTTTTATGTTATTTGTTTTGCTTCATTTCAGCACTTAGACATTTTTTTTTTTGCATAATAATAATAATAATAATTTGGTATTGTGGCCAGATACCAAAGTTAGTTATTAGGCTAAAATGGCATGTAAATGGGCTAAAATGTTTGCAATCGTGTTAGGCAAAAATTAATTATAGGTTAAGTCTTTATTTGCGGGAATATGTTGTTTCACGAATTCCTTAACAATATGTTTGGAATCTGAATTCAATTTAAAGGCTTTAATAAAATTTTATATTTGAAATCCTCTTGAATGTTAAGAATTGAATTTTAAAATAAATTTTAATATCTAAAAATGCTATAAAAATAAATCACCCTCTTATTTATAATTTCAAAAAGAAGAAATTTAAAATTAAACTTAACTTTCTTAAAATACTTATCTATCTCTTTTTTTTTAAATTAAAATACTTATCTATCTCTTTTTTTTTAAAAAAAAATCTTTGAAGAAATAAGATGAATTAACATGATGATGGTAATATAAGAAACAAAATGAATTAAATTTATCCTTTTCAAATATATAAATTCAAATCAAACACTATAATTAAATTCAATTACAATAAAAAATTAATTTTAAACTACTTGAAAATTTGAAACTCTAACTCTTGTGGTATAACATGCGGTGCACTGTACAAAATGCATAAAACTGAAGTTTTAAGTGTGGTGCACTACACTGACAAAGGGATTCTTAGTACACACTATAAACTCATTCAAAAATATTACCTAACAATTAAAAAAATTCACATAGAAAATGGAGAATAATTAAACATAACTAGCTTAATTATTTTTACATGAAATATAATTCTAAAAAATAAAATATATGCTTTGGATCATTGGCATATGTGCGACTCTTGTAAAAAAAATAAATAAAAATCAGTGAAAAATTCTTGTTGTCGGCGGTCTATTCTAGCACCATTTCTTTGACTACACCCATAAAGGGCTTGTAAGTTAGTGGCTATCCACTCCTTCCCTCAGTTCGACCAATGTTAATTCATGACAATATACGAAAAGCAAACCGTAAAAACTAAATTAAAACATATGATTTTATAGAAAAATAATATAATATTAGTTAACAGAAAAATAATTTAATAAACAAATTGATTTTGCTAAAAGTTTGTACGAATTGATAAACCATTTATAAAACATTGAACTATGTATAATGCATTTAAAAAAGACAAACTAATTCACATCCCAACCATATTTGGAAAGTGTTGAATTTAGGATCTTAAAGTTCGTAGTTGTAAAACCACACATCTTATATTAAACAATTTCTCCTATAGTGTGTTTAATTATATAGCATCTTGAAATAAAAATAAAAAATACAGAAAAAATAGAAATATATTGTAGTTAAAGAGAAGAACAATGACAATGACATAAAATAAATATATTTGTGAAAAATAAATTTTTATATTCTTAAAATTGAATAAGTTAACACCATCTTATAATTATAATATATTATGTATTTTGGAGAAAGATGCAATTCAATTTATTCAAAAACCCAAACCCACCCACCCAAAACACTAAGTGCAATTATCGGTTTCCCATTCTAAAATAACATATAATTTTTTTGAAGAAAATAGAGCTTTCTCTATTATATTGTCCAAAAAAAAAAAAAATTACTGAAGTGAGGTGACATAGCACAACACAAAAGGCCTAACTATTGGAGTTATCTTTAATTTAATTTATGAAGAAGAAATATGTTTATCCCAATATTAGTCCACCCTGCCATTTTTTCACGTCACATGTGTTCCAACCATGTGCACCTGGATGCTTCCTTAATTCCCAATCATAATTATGAGTTCTGAAATTCCCTTCAATGTGCTTATCACTTGATAAGAGTCGAAGTCTCAAGAACTAGGAGAAAGAAATATTTTTATTTAGAGTAGATAATTAATTAATGTAATGTAATGGAGACAGCTGGTGGGTAAGGAGTATGTGATTAGAGTTTTAAATAGGGATTACAGAGCTAAACTATACAATGATTTAAATCTTGCTTTCTCCCGTAGTTTTAAAACCCGGCCCGGCCCAGCGGGTTGACCCGGGACCTGACTGACTCGGGGCTGGAACCGGGCCGGGTTGATGAAAAAAAGGTAAGCCATGACCCGGCCGACCCGGCGGGTTGACCCGCAAATCCGGACGACCCGGCAAAACCCGGTGGTAACCCGTTGACTTTTATTTATTTTTTTATTAAAACGACGTCGTTTTGAATTTTTTTTAAAATAGAAATTCACCCGGCCGACCCGTTCGACCCGGTCAAAACCTGATGACCCAGTCAAAACCCGGAATCCGGGTTTTGAACCGGGTTAGCCACCAAACCGGGTTTAAAAACTATGCTTTCTCCACACCGGGCCGGGTTTAAAAACTATGCTTTCTCCGCTCAAAGCAGACCAATTGATTCCTGTATTGATTCTTGTAGTGTGTGTGTGTCTCTCTCTCTCTATATGTATAGATTATGACAACATTCATTAATTACAGGAATTCAGAACAACTCAGTCGCATTAATATACAAGATTCCAAAGCAGTAATTGCTGCCTTCATTGATCGTATTGAAGTTCTTTCTCTGTAACTTGCACTACTTGCCCTGACATAACAATTTTGCTATTATTGATCTTTTTACATAACCATAATTAATTTGCAAATTGCAATTACAGCCTTGATTAATTTGCCATAATATATACAGTATTAACTTGGAACGACTATCGAATATATATATAACTTCTGCATCATTTATCTTCCTTGAATATTTGATTTGGATGATTAGACGTGATCCTTCGTGACCATATTGTATTTTCCCAGAAATAATTCATAGATTTTTTTTTTAACGGAAGATCCTTTTTCTTTTTTAATTTTTTATCATGATTTACAAAACATATATTTTTTTGTTTTTTTAATCATGATTAATATGAATTTTGCAAAAATGCGTCTGTCTTCCAAGTCTCAAAGTTAGGCCCCATTTAAAGCTTTAGTTGAACTGATTTTTAAATAAATTTTAATTTTAAATTAATTTTTTAAATATTTTTAGGTTTTTTTATATGCTGCTATTAAAATAAAATTTAAAAATAAAATAAAAATATAATTTTGATGTAATTTTAAACAAAAATATTTTAAAAAATAATTTCAATCCCAATCCTAAAACATGGCCTTAATTAGGCAATGCAAAACATTAATAAAGAAAAAGACAATACAAATAATTGTAAACATAATCCATTAACGCAAGATGGATGGATTTGTAATAAAATCAAATCATATAAAAAATCAACCAGCCATAGAGCTCTCACGGCTACCTCTCTGTAGCTCATGTGCAAGACAAATGCTTCACAGCTTGTCTTAATTCCTCATTAGACTGTGATCTTCTCCTATATTGATTCCTGAAACTCCTTTTGGGGCGTCATTTAGAGTATTGGGATTATTAAATACAGTTCAAAACAATTAATGAGGACCAGTACAAAGCATTGATAAGGAAGATTCCAAAACAGTTGCAGCTTCGGATGATTTTTAATTAAAAAAGATTTGCATTTCGTGCTCTCATCCTTTTTTCTTGTTTCTTTTTTCTAGAGCACACACCTGCATTCATCATATATATATTAATTTGGTACAACTATCAAATAATTTACTGTTTCTTTCTATTTCCCTTTTTTTTTTTGAAAAATTAGTGATAGAACACAATTTTTTTAAAAATAATTATTTTTCCAACTCAAAATTTCAGTAAAAACCCAATATTGACCCCATCATCACACCGTTTCATGCATTTTCTCAAGTTACATAAGCCGGACACCAAAATCTTTCATGCACACAATTCTTTCCCGTATGAACACTAGCATGAGTGGAGGGGAACCCTCCTTTTAGTTTTTGTTAATTGTTGGATAACATGATGTTTTTATTTTAGATATACCCCTTATCAAGTGGCTGAGGCAGGGGGTGACGGGGGCTCCAAACCTGCAAGAAAATGTTTTTCGCAGTCCAGTTTTAAATTTCAGTAAAAACCCAATATTGACCCAATCAACACACCGTTTCATGCATTTTCTCAAGCTACATAAGCCGGACACCAAAATCTTTCATACACACAATTCTTTCCCGTATGAACACTAGCATGAGTGGAGGGGAACCCTCCTTTTAGTTTTTGTTAATTGTTGGATAACATGATGTTTTTATTTTAGATATACCCCTTATCAAGTGGCTGAGGCAGGGGGTGACAGGGGCTCCAAACCTGCAAGAAAATGTTTTTTGCAGTCCAGTTTTTTTATTGTAAGTATTTATAATTTTAGTAAAAATAACCTAAATTTTAATTTTTTAAAAAATAATTTTTTAATTTGGCCTCCCTAATTTTTTGTTCTTGCTTCATCCTTGCCCTTATCTCTTTCCATATAATTTCAAATTCATTAAATGGTATTTGACCCTCTTTTTAAGTCGACAAAAAATGAAGAAAAAAAAAACATAAATAAAAACATTGTGGGTTGATGATAAATAGTGTATTTATTTGTTTGATCTTTGGCTCATCATCATTAAAAAAAAACGAGTTGCATAGATGATAATTACATGCTCTCTTTCCTTCGATCAATACTAACTACAACCCTTTATCTTAATTCAATTTTTGATGGAAGTTTTAACCGCTCATCACTACCAATAATTAATGTTAATCATTTCCCAATAATAAGATAGAATCTCAAAATCTTTATTTAAAGGATGTAATCCCCTAGATCTAAGAATATAAAAATCTCATTAATAAAGAGAATTATATTTACAAATCAGATCAGAAAAATAAATAAAAAAGATAAAAAAATCACATCAATATATATATAAAATAAAAGAGGTTGTCAGCAGCTTCTTTTAACCTGGATTAGAGTTTACAAGAGATGTTATGCCTAAAAAACAGAAAAGAGAGGAAAATAATAAATGAAAAGTCACATATTTTAATTAATTACAAGTGTGAATTAACATTGAATTAAATCTCATTTTGAATCAAAAGCAGATAAACCGCTGAACTAGATGGTTGCAGTGTTTCTTTATCTTTTGCCTTTATTTTATCTTGATATGTGTCAACTAACACTAATCTTCCCCCGACGATTATCAATCGAAGATAAAAGGAGTGTTATAACTCTAATATCAATCTAATATCATAGCTCGATGCATTAAAAAAGAGAGAACCAGACACAAATATTAATTGAGATATGAGCTTATATATTTCTTAATTTACAATAAAAAGAAAACTTTGGTAATTGTGCAATACTGGAATATATTCAGGCCATAAATTGACTGATCGACAAGATATTGATAATTGTGAGGGGTTTTGATGATCTAAATTAATAAATTCATGGCTGGCAATATAGTATTAGCTCTTATCTAGTTAAGAGTCAAAGGACAAGTATGCAATCATTGATTAATAAATAAATGATGCCTACCCCATTTGAGGAAGCAATAGAATTTACATTTGGAACCTATTGGTTGCGGAAGAGACAGCCACATCCTTCCCTCAGCCCCCAAGAGAAAACAATAGCAGCAATATTAACAATTCAAACACAAATCTCCACGGCAATAAATGCTTTTAATGGCACCCTAAACCTAAACCTAAGATATCTTCTTGCTCTGATTTATTGAAACCTTTAAATGATAATGTGAGAGGTCATCTGTTTCTGTACCTAAACATCAAAATATCATTAAAAACATAATAAAATAGTTATTTTTAGCTATTTGGCTATTTTTTTTAATATTATTAACTAAAACTTAATAATATTCTCGCTCGATTACTGTATGAACAAAAATATATAGAACAGCTAAATATTTTGGATGTCCTCTAGTTTCAAGCATCAATTGTCAATAAAAACACGAGAAATGAAAATTATATGTCCGCTGATTTTTTAAAACTTTCAGCTTTTCGAAATCACCCTTTATCTAAGTTTCCATTTAATTGAGGCTTAATAGAGTAACCACATCATTTATTATTTTGCATATCCAGACGGGCACCGGAAACTTTCACTTTCAAGTTTCAACTCCAAGATTATGATGATCTTCTCTCTCTGCTCACTAGCTAGATGTATTTAAACTCCGTGTAGACAGCGATTTGGTGGTTCTTAGCAATGTCTGACGTACGGACGGTGATAGTAGTGGCCAACTCAACCGGACAAACACTAGCGATTTGGTAAAATCTGGTTGCTGTCACTCTGTTGGTTCATTTCACTTGGAGTCTATTCTTTGAATACCGGTTTACGTGGGATTCATGCATGTGATTAGCCATGTGATCCCTCGTTTAAAACTCAAATACGAGCGCAAAGTAAAATGTATTCACTGTAAATCTCTCACTTCCCCACAGGTAAACCGTGCATCAAGTGATTAACTCGTCGAGAGTGAAGGCATTGCCCCTCTTTTAAAACTCACAAGTATACTTTATACAACTAATTTTGTAGATCATTAATATGAGATAATACAACACATCACATTCACATCAAGTTGTATGGTGTATAATTTCTACGTACGTATGTATACAGTACTCTCTTTATAAAATACTATAGGTTTGATGTGTATTTCATATAATATATATACTATACAAATTCGAGATTCGCCACCCATGTCGAAGTGTGTCATTGAAAGGTATATGCTGCGAATACTACTTCATAGTTTCCCATGCCACTTTGTCTCCCACATTCCAAAGCTAGGCAAGCACAGAATTTAACAAGAGTGTCGTCATATGGCTATACGAAAAGAATATCTCTCAGCTCATCAGCAACATTGGAGAGTCAATAGATTCCAAATTTTGTTCTGTAGAGATCTTTTGCACGTGTACGTGTTCATTATGAAGACAACCTTACGTGTTGCTGGCCCAACTACATTTACATAGATATATCTAGAATTTATCATACATGTGCATGTCAACTATACACATCGTCACTTACATGCTCGACAGCTCCTAATCAGATTTTTTATTATATCATAACCATTTCATATTTTGTCTTCTAAATTCCCTTTCACATCAAATTAAATATACGTGTGTGTACACACACGTACAATATATACTTTCAATTATTAGTTTATGCTTACCGATTATGAACGAAATATATTATTATGAACCGGAAATTATTAGTTTATGCTTATGGGTCATTAACCTCTACTCCGTTATTGATACATGCTATTTTTCTATAAAATATTTAGGTATTGTAAATGTATTGTTTTTTTCTTTTAAATTCAATAACCCAAGTTATGGTCCTGAATAATTAAATAAATTGATTTTATTTTAATTAAACAAAAAAAACCCTTATCGAAGAGTAGGAAAAAAAATACTATAAAAGATAGATTAAAAAAAATTGGTGTGAGTCAAACTAAGATAACATGATAAATATATAATTTATGCATTAAGAGGCTAGCCAATTTGAGTTAACATATTAAACCTATATCCTAAGTCAAGAGATCATGATAATCTGATAGAAAAAAATAAAAAATATCACAAAGTTATTTTTTAAAAAAAATATCTAGCGACAATATAAAAAAAAGCAAAAAAAGAGGGATGTCAATTATGGTTAACTTTTTAAATTCATAAATTAGGTTATTATACTGGAAATATCATCCATGAAAAAATTATGAAGCCTAAATCCCCAAGAAATAAAAAGTTGAGGGAAGCAATTAGAAAAACAATTTCAAAAAAAATCAAAATAAACATATCAATTATAAGAATGAGGGTTAAAATCAAAATAAAAATAAATTAGAGGGCAACAATTTTTTTAATTTAAGGGTTAAATTGGAAAGAATAATTGCATTAACAAAATGATAAAAAATCAAAAGAATTAGACAAGAGTTTTTAAAAATAATATACCATAAATTTAAATTGCATGATAAAATTAAAAACTAATAAAACTTCTATAAAATGACAAAGGGAAAAAATCAGAAATGAAAATAAAATGGATAAAATTGAAAAAAATAATATATGATAAATTAAGATTGAATGATGAAATTAAAAATAAAAAGAATAAGAACTATAATTAAAATAATAAAATAAAAGAGGAAAAATTTATAGTTTTTGAAAGAGAAAATAAAAAGGCTTATTAGCAAAGAAACACTCCATCTCTATCAACATGCGCTACACCACTAGAAAAAGAATTCAATGATACTATAAAAGAGAAATTTTGATCACTATAAGATGCCTCACACACTATTTATAATGCAATAACATCTCTCTCAATGGCTCGTGCATTGCTGATCATACCAAAAACTTTTTAGATTAAAAAATTCATTCAACAAACTTAAAAGATGAAAGTGCCCTCGATCCTAGAATTCATAGAAAAACAAATCTGCATGAAAAAGATCCAAACACCTCTCTATATATGGCTTAATCTTTTTTTTTTCAAAGGTAAATTTATCATTCTATTGTATTTAAAAAGAGAAAAAGATCAAATAACCCTCTTAGCTAGTTTTAAAGTTTCTAAGCAAGAGAATAATTAAGTTATTTTATCATGCTAAAAAAATTCAAAAAAACAATTATATCGCTACACAAATCTTTTATGACTAATATGCCTAGTAAAAAAAAAACTAAAATAATCTCAAATTAAAAACAATTGTTGTTTTTTCGGACAAGGCAAAGCACAATATATATAGTGAGTATATTTCTCTTTCTTTAACCTTCACTTTTGTTTCGTTGGAATTGATCCCAATCCTTTCAAACAATTTTAAGAATTACGGTTAGAATTCTAAAGCTCTAGAGATTGTTAGTATTCTTATAGTTTTTTTATTTCTTCGAGTAAATCCCAAGGAAGAATAAATGTCTTTAGGTTAATTAATTGTTTATTAAGCAGAATTCTTTATTTTACCATTTGTTAATGAATTGAACAATTTCCAGAATTTAGAGATAGAGAGCAACTGTCCGAAAAATACTCGCAAGCTAAATAGATTAAAAAATGACTCTTCATGCAAGATTTTCAGGAAAAAATGATGGATTATTAAATCTCAAGTCATAAAGGATTAATTGTGAAGGTCTAAATAGGCCAATAAATAACCCATTACTAATATATTCACACACACACACAAAAAAGCTTGTGGGGTTCGAGGGAGAGCAAAATAAAATAAAATAAAATAAAATCGTCAACATCTATTTTTGGAACCAATTAGTAGCAATTATGGACAATTTTCGAATTTTAACAACTCAAATTTTATTATTAATTGTTGATGTCAAACTTTGTAAATTTCTCTCAACACTAATAATATCTTATCACCATTACATGTTGGACACTGGCAAAGACAGGATTGAACGATCATAGTGTACAGAGACGAGAATTATATTAATTGAGTCGGATTGTTTCAATGTGATAAATTGAATGATTAAAGAGACTTTATAGTTTCCATGTATCTTTATAGGCCGTGGTTTGTGCCTTTCTAGGCTTTTTTACTTTTGCTTATAAAAATATCGACAGGATTGAACAATTTTATGATTAATAAAAACTGTAATGTGTGCCCTGGCTACTTTTTTTTAATTTGCGCTATGAATGAGAAATTAATATTGATAAAGAATTCATACTTAGTTAATTGTGAAGTATGATCATAGATCTAATTGTAGGAATATTCAACTAATTAATTACCATAATGATAAAAACAAAATGGATAGATTTGTTTTTTGAAAGAAACTAGGACAAGGTTGCAGTCACAGCTTTCATTACATGATGAAAATAGATTTCATTACAAGTCTACAAGATCTCCAGATGAAAATAAAGCTAAAAATTATTATGTATTTGGTACAAAATCCAACATCACATACTTCCAAAACAAAGATTTTCCTTTGCTTCTGAAATGTTGTCTTCAACATGGAAATAAGTACTCGTGATTTTCTTTCTTCTTCTTGAATTTTCATGGACACCTTACTTTGGGCTTGAGCTTGAGTTTCCGTCTTTAGTCTGAGATGAGAGTAGGGCATCGATGGCTTCCTTTACTTGAGAAATATCAGGAGCTTTACCACCTTGAACTGGCCAAAATTCATCAGTGGCTAACACCTGTAAGAGCAGAAAGAAGAAGAAATGCCATGGATCAACTTACATGCACGGTTCAATTCCATATAATAGGAAAAGTTAAGCAGATAAAATTTATCCAAGTAATTACCTTTACTTGCAATTGAAGAAACTTAACATAACTAATGGCTTTCTCTAGCATAGTAACCAAATCAACCTGGGTGAGACATAATTAAGAACAGAGAATCAATAAATTGGATTCAGTTTTAGAGGAAACTAAGCTCATGATCTCTATAAAAGCCAGGGGAAAATGTCTCTAGCAGCGAAGTCTACCTTTGAGCCATTAGGGACTAAATCCTGCAATACCTTAAGCCTCTCGCTAATCCTCTCTCGTCGATTCTGAGAAGAAAAAAAATCATTTTTCTTAATTTTGAAAGAAAAAATAATATTTTTAATATCGAAAACAGGTTAGCCTTGAGATGTTGAAGCAAACCTTGGCAGCAATACTCTGTAGATCCTTAGCTGGACCTGCTGCGGACTTCGGTTTTGGCTTTTTTGTTGCATTGTTGCATTGCTTCTTTAAAGCCTGCATACTCTCTCCCTGCAAACAAAATCGCTTCAAATGTTAAGACCATGAATTCTGTCACTGGTTTATAATTCAAGACAAGGGTTAGCAAAAATTATGAAGAACAACATGAGGATGTTTACAATACCATATTAGGACGCTTATGGAAGCTGCTGGCATCTGCTGTTGCAGAATCCTGAATGCTATCAGCAACAATTGTGGATTCAGCGTATAACCAATCACCATGATTTTCCTTTTCAGTCATGGAAATGAAGCTGCCAGCTCTTTGAAAGCAATTAAAATCTTCCATCAACCGAGGACTTGTGTTACATTTTGGATTCATTTCGTTCCACTGGTAATTGTAACTCAAATTACCCTCCCAGGCTGAGTAGTCATCTTTCTGGCTACTAGTTTGAGAAACCCTATTACTTTGCTCAAAGCTAAGCAAAGATCCGTTATTATGCATGATGTTATCGAATCCAATACCTTTGAAGCTGATCAAAGAATGAGCTTCCTCAACTTGATGGTCAGTAGCCTGAAACACTAATTCACCAGAAATCGCACTGCTCGGACTGCCAAGAGAAGAAGGAGAAGAGGTCATAGCTAAATTCTTGATCATAAGCCCACTGGTTTTCTCAGAGGTGCTATTTCCCTCTTCATGAAATGCTACCTTCTGATATTCATCAAATCCGTAAGACCCCACGGAGGAAAAATCCCCCATCACATTTCCATTATAGGGGCAAGTTTGAACCGATCCCATACGGTCCTTAGCAAGTGCCATTGAGAGGAAAAATGAAGTGGGGTTTGAAGTTACTTTGGTGTAGCTCAAGCTAAGGCAAGCCTATGAAGAAAAACAACAACCTCTAGCCCCCTACTTGTAGGGACTCAAAAATAATATATAATTATATTAACAACAATATAATTTGCATGTAATTTTTTCTCATTGCCAAGTGTGATTGGTGGTCAAAAAGTCCAAGTAACAAGTACTTTATTTCAACAATGAAGCAGAAAAAGAATTTATTTTATCTTTTTATGGGGATTGTTAGCTGGCAGATTTGTAAATAATTTTTATGGGGATTGTTAGCTGGCAGATTGGTGCATGAAATTGGAAGAAGGTGAAGAAAAGAAAGAAGAAAGGAGACGGTAACTAGGGCAAAGCAGCAAAAGCTTCGGCGGATGTATCGGCAATCCCACGTCTTTCAGTTTCCCCAATAGTTACTGTCAGTTTCAAGAACTTAGATTAATTTAGATAGGGTGCAGCTTCCTTCAATCTTTCCTTGTTGCTTTGGCACGTGGATTCATGCCCTAATTTATAATGTCTTACATTCCATGCTACTGTGTAAACTCGCAAAGGAAGCTTTTATGGTTATAAAATTGTTGCTATCAACACTTGATTGGCAAGATAATAATTATGAGTCATCAACTACCACGACATTGAAAATCCCTTTTCAACACTTCACTAATTTTGTTCCCAAAATTTCTCGCTTGTTAGCATGGTTGTGTGTGTGTTTCTAATTTTGAACCCCACCATGTTTTTTTGTGGTAAGTCTATTAATTGTAAGGATCAAAAGAGAGACCCGACAGACAAAAGAATTTCAAGACTTATCGGAGTTAGGACCATGCATCTTGAAATGCATGAATTTTAATTTTTTCTTCTTATAATACTAGCACACCCTAGTTAGCTTGGTATGTAGTTACCATTCATCCTGGGTCTTGTAGAAACCCTAGTTATCAGGAAGGTTAATTCAATAATTCACCATCATGACCTAATTTAGGTTAGGTTAGTGAAAAAACAAGTTTTTATTTTACTAAAACAACATAATTTTAGATTATTATTTTTTAAATCAAATGTTAAGTTGGCCCAAATCAACTTCACAATCCAAGCTTTGAACCAAGCCAATTGTCGATTCTATTCTTATAATTATGGTAGAAACTATTGAGTACAATCCGACCCAAATAGCTTCATACAGGATTGGCCATTAGTTTGCACTAGTAAATCTCTTTAGCAAGAACATGAATATATGCTTGCTGAATTAGAATTTTTTGCTGTATGCAATGGCAGATGGATTAAAGAGAATTCCCTTGCAGAAGAAGAAGAAGAAGAAGAAGAAACATGCCCCACATTTTCGATTGGTACAACATGATGCAGCATTGTCACATCTAAACACAATATACATCCTTATTGAGGAATCATTATACATGAACTTAATTCTTGTAAATCAAGTCAATCACACATTAGTATACACTTGTTACAGCAATCATCAGAAGATTTACTATATACATTAATTGTTACAGCAATCATCAGAAGATTTACTACATACATTAATTAATTAATTAGACAATTTTGAGGACATGTTTCTTTGATGATACATGCCTAGCTAGATCTATAACAACGCAAAGGACCACAACAACTTCAACTATTTAACCATTAATTAATTAGACAATTTTGAGGACATGTTTCTTTGATGATACATGCCTAGCTAGATCTATAACAACGCAAAGGACCACAACAACTTCAACTATTTAACTAGGCATCATTAAGCATATAATAAGCTCATCATCAATGAAAATTAAGCAAGACCTTGAGGAGTACATAATATATAGTTCAGGGTAAGAAAATTATGTAATCATTCGTACAAACCAGAAATCACTACACCTATATTCTAACTAGACAAGTTAATTTAACATTGAAGTTAAAACTCTTGGCTCCTCATCAAAGATATTTGAACTATATCTTTGGCGAACCCGATGAAGATCATGATGATCAATGTTTTCTTTGTCTGGTAAGAAAACTGTAATGGATAAAATCACAGAAATATTAGAGCTGGCATTGAAATAAAAGCAATTCCTTGTTTCAAGGAGATGTGTTGTTTCTTTGTATTGAATTTAGTAAACCTCATCACCATGCACAGATCAACACACATCACAAACACACTTGTGTTTCTTTAATGTCGATTCATCCTATCTCTTTAAATCAATCATTGATATTTAACTTGGGATATATCCTTGCTAACTGCGCCTTAATTAGGCTACTTACTCAATCCATCTGTCATGTTCTTAGTCCTAATTGATTTTTAATTGATGTTTAACATTGATTATTGTAATTAATTTGTTCGTCCAAAGATTCCAAGATCGATCTCCCTCTATTACATTAATTTGTTTCTTTTTTTTTTTAATCTTTTCCAGCATCAAAAGGCATATAGGTTACCGTTACTTTACCGTGACAAAAAGTTTATATTTAGATAGCATTATAAAATTATATGAAATTAAATTTTTAAAGTAGTGTAATTTTTATCCTGTAATAAAAGAACAATGATAGTAAGATAAAAGAAATCATGATAAAGAGAATACAAAAAACATATATCTCTTGTACATGGTGTTTTAAAATATAAAAATTTACTCTAAAACTATTTTAAAGATAAATTTATTTTGTTTTTCTTTATCTTTTTAACCAAACAGTTTTTATTTTATTTTTTTTATCCAATAACCAAATACTATTTAAATATACCAGTTCTTTGATATAATATTTAACCAAACGATTTTTAACTTAAATCTTATCATCCTATTTACTCTTTTAATAAAGAAATCAAAGTGGTCGAGATGCTTGCATGCCCTTTCATTGATCTCTTGGGCTGTATAGCGTTTCATTAATCCATAGTTTGAGGAGATGGGAGATGGGGTGAACTTGTTTTTTAACAAGGAGGGAGCTTTCATCGTGCTACCAAGTTGAATTATTTTATTTTATTTTTTTACAAGAAATGAGATTAAACCTCATGCGTCTATATCAAGACTGAAAGCTCAAGAAAAAGCATTCATATTGCGTACAAAGATCACACCATAAGGCTAAAAAAAACCTTCATTTTTCAGAAACTAACTTGAACGACATGTACATGGTCTTCCATGATGCCTTTAGGTTAAAGAAGACACACTTTCAAAGACTTTATCTTATGAATAAGTGGTGAATTAATAGAAAGAGTAACACCTAGTATTGTAATTCCAACATATATATATATATATATATATATTCACTTAATATTTTTTTCAACTTTTGCAAAAGGGTCCCTGATTCTATCTATTTACAAAAAGATAATAGCGGGTATTAAAAACTAAGAATATTCTTCCCCAATATGAAAGGGAAAAAATAAGCGTTAATATCTATACTTGTTTTAAGAGATAAGATTCGAAATTTTCCTTTTGTCATGCCTTGCGAAAGATATGGAGTCCAATGAAACTGAGGTGCTGGCTATGTGTTGGGAATTTCGACCGGTGATGTTCTGATACTTGCTCATAGGAGAGCCAAGCACACTGACACAATATTTAACGTGGTTCG